>NW_012150174.1:6497464-6535205 GCF_000956105.1 Propithecus coquereli
AAAAAAAATAACAAAACTGGATATTCCACTGAGCCTCCATTTCCCCACCAAAAGAAAAAAAAACCACTATTGCTAGGATAGAAATAGCCCATAAGATAGAGACATTAAGCTTTTTTGTATCTTTTTACCAATATTACACTTTCAAAAAATATATTTTGTTTTCAACAAGCCACACATTTTTTTTCAAAACAACAGAAGAATTTTACAACTATATCTTATTATTTTGAAGTAAGAAATCAAGTTTTGGTTGCCTTGGGAAGGCTTCATCTTCCAATCTGCAGGTGGACCAAATCATGGTCCATTAATAATGATTAGTTCACATTTATGGGTTATATCTCCAGTTCTGTTGTGTTCAAATGGCAAGTGAGCAAATGGCCTTGCCAAGGACATATTATGTGTCAAGTACCACCCAGTTGGGAGCTACCCTGATGTCTTCCCAGGTCCTCAGTGGGTACCTGGTTTTCTATGTAGGCCTAAGGCCTTGGTCAGCGAAGAACAGATGAATCCTTCTGCCGGGTAGAGAAGACTATCCAGGGTCAAGATCTCCCTGTACAATGCATTTTCCCCCAACTCTTGTGGTATTTCACACTTCATTCAACAAATATACCCATGGCAGGCACTAGACTGGGTGCTGGGTACACAGGGTAAATAACACAGACAATGTAATTCCTTAAGTAACTGTAATATGTACAGCCAATGGAAAACAGGGCTGGACTCAAACTTAGGTCTTCTGACTCCTAGTCCAGTGCTCTTTCTACTAAACCACTCACACTGGTGAATTTCCTCTTATTGACAACCTAATTCTCTTGGGTGATTCATATTCCCTTTAGCATCTGGGTGCCCCCGGCTCTTAATTTCTGAGCAATGAGCTGCCCTGACCTCTAGATGGCTGCACATGCCCTGGTTTCTGTGTGCCTGCCTAGATCAGTGGTCCTCAACCTTTTTGGCACCAGGAACTGGTTTCATGAAAGACAATTTTTCCACAGATTGGGGGTGGGATGGTTTTGGGATGATTCAATCACACTGCATTTATTATGCACTTTATTTCTATTACTATTACATTGCCACTTGCCACTCACTGATAGGGTTTTGATATGACTCTGCAAGCAATTGATTTATTATGGTCTCTGCGGCAACAAACCTCTCTGCTAATGATAATCTGTATTTGCAGCCACTCCCTAGAACTAGCATCACAGCCTCAGCTCCACCTCAGATCATCAGGCATTAGATTCGCATAAGGAGCATGCAACCAGATCCCTACTGTGCACAGTTTACAGTAGGGTTCGTGCTCCTATGAGAATCTAATGCTGCAGCTGATCTGACAGGAGGCAGAGCTCAGGCGGTGATGCCAGCAATGGGGAGCAGCTGTAAATACAGATGAAGCTTTGCTTGCTCACACGCTGCTCACCTCCTGCTGTGCAGCCTGGTTCCTAACAGGCCATGTATCCGTACTGGGGGCTGCAGGCCTAGATTCTGATCCTTGACTCAGGCATCTTCCCAGCTCTACTGGCACCAGCTTCAAACCCTGTGTATCCCTCCCTTCGCCCCCACATGCAGCAGGCTGGATTTTTTGGATTCATGGCATCAAAAACAGATTTTGCTGGACTCATGGCCACCCAACTAAAGATATTTCCTAGCTTCCTTCACAGCTATATGTAGCCATATGACTAAGTTCTGGCCACCGGTAAAAGAGAATATGCCACTTCCAGGTCTTCTCCTTAAAATGACTGGCTGTGTGCTCCCTTGGTTCTTTCCTCCGGGAGATAAGTTTTTACCTTCAACCATAAAACGGAAATCACATGTTGAAGATACTAGGCCTGGACCACTACCTACTCTGGACTGGTATATAAGAGGGAAATCAACTTCTGTCTGGTTTCAGCCATTGTGTCTGTAGGTCTCTTTAACAGAGGAACTCGCCCGTATCCAAACTAATATAATACAATAATCTTGAAGGTGACCAGTTCTACCTATATTCTTCTAGCAAAGCCCCTTGCCACCAATTAAATACTTTAAAGGGGATGTTAAAAACTATGTAAGAAAGTGTTCCATTCAGTTTTATTACATGGAAAATTTTTAGAAAATGAAATTCACCAGGACCTCAAAGATGATTTATGTTCAGGTCACAGGAAAAACTGAAAGGACCCAGAAAGGCAAATCAGCCTCCTGCAGAAACAGTAGAGAAGGGAGCTCTAAGTGACAACCACAACCAGTCCTGTCTCTTTCCGAAGTTAACTCCATTCCTAGAAAAAGCACCAAAAGCTGAAATGATGCAAACCAAGGCTAATGTCTCCATGGAAACAGTGTTATAATTGGAGCTGTGTTCCTGACCAAGAACTCGATGGTCAACTTTTTAAAGAAATTATATAAACTTCTCATTTTATCATCTCATTAGCCTTGGGACTTTGAAAGCTAGAAGGGCTGTTGGATCAATAATATATACACAAAAGAAATGTGTGTATTCTGTACCATACAAGTAGGTGCAAATCAATTGAACCCAACACAATCAGTCACATGACCTTTTATTTATTCTGATTCAGTAACAGCATACAGCACAAAGTAGATCACTTTCATAATTCCTGTTGATTTCTAAATACAGGAGATCAGAACATTTAAGGACATTTTCAATAAAGAAAACAAAGAGGAAACTTGAGTAGACAGTGGAAATTAAAGTTAGAAAAGCAATATTTAAATCCTGGCTCTGCCACTGACCAGCTGTGGGACCCTGGACAGTTGCTCAAACTCTCTAGCTGAGTTCCCGGTTCACAAGAGATTTCACGATACCTGCCTCATAGGGTTGTGGTGAAGCTAAACAATACACTGTATATAAAAACTACTTATAAGTTGCACAGGAATATTAAATGATATTGTTATCAGGATCACAGCATTTGGAAAGGCATTTGTGGGGTGGTTTTGACGAGCATCTTCATGAAAACTTTAAGCAGACTACAAGCTACCCAGCCACTCTTTGAAAAACTGACCTACAGCAATCTCTTTTGCTGCCCTTAAAATTCCCCCACATGCATCGGTTGGCAAGAGTTGGCCTTTCTGCTGCAGACATCACTGGCATCCATTTGCTCACCAGCCAGAGAGTAGCTGGCAGGACGTCAGTCACGGGCTATGAAGGGAAGAGAGCTGCACTGTGCTGAGGCCCCTGTGTGGCCACACATCTATCAACCAAAAACACGTGCCAAAGACCCACTGTATGGTCAGAAACCTCAGACTAGAGACAGGAAGCGTTTTGGGGTGCCAGGAAATGGGAAGAAGAAGATTACATCAGATAAGCATGCAGGCTCTGGAATGAGACCAGCCTGAGTTTGAATCACAGCTTTTCTACTTAGCATATATCATCTGAGGGACCTCTGAATCTCAGTCTCCCTAACTAGAAAATGGGACTGACACTACCCACCCCACAAAGATAACTGTAAAGATTAAATGAGAAAAGGCATGTAAGCACTTAGCACAGTTCTTGGCTTATGGTAAATAGTCAAAGGTTAGATACTGCTATTAATAATAATAACAAATGCATTTGTAGTGCTGGCAATTTAGATTGGACAGATCTCCGATCAAGGTTTTGCTACAGCCTTTGTAACCAGGTATTACCTGGACAGCATGCTGGCTCACCCAGGCTAATCAAGCTTCCTTTGGATTTCTGCCTGATGCCTCAAGACAGGCAAAACATCCAAGAATGCCCAACTGGCCAGGTGGCTAGATTCTGACACTTGTTTTTCTGGTTCCCAGCTGCCTGTCACTATCCCAAGAGGTGTTCACAGAGAAGAATCCATTCACATGGATACCTGTGCCTAACTTTTCCATCCATGCTCAGGCTTATGGCTCCCCATCTCTGGGGGTGAAATGCATAATCATCTTTAAAACATGGCCCTATCCAACAAAGTGGTGTTCATCAGCACCCACCTGGTGGACAGCGCCACATTCCTGAACATGCCCTGGAGGTAGGGGAACTTGCTTCTGGCCTTCCCGGGTTTTCCCTGCAAAGGCCAGGACACTTTCACTATTAAAACTGCACTGCTGCTCCCTGCAGCCAGGAAGCAACTTTACAGCTTCTAAATCCTTATTCTTTCCTTATCTCACTCAAGCATCATACCCACACTGTAAGGGGCTGGACAAGAATCGTAAAACCTGTTCCACAGATAAGGAATTGGCTCGGTTTGAAACATTAAGTGATTTGGCTTAGGCTATATAGCGATTATCGGAAGCAGCCAGAATGCAGGTTATCTGACTGCTAATCTGGTGCTTTTTCCAGAAAATGTAGGTATTCGTTTTTGAACATTTGACTTTCCTAAGTGCGCTTTGCTTCTGGAGAATTCATTAACTAAGGTATCTCAGTCGCAGCACAGTGCAGATTCACACACTTGAAAGCCGCTCACACAGGCAGATGTTCACCACACTCTAGAAATCTAAAGAGTGACTGACAACAGCCGTGCCGATTAACATAATTGACAATTAATTCCCAATTCTGGCTTCCTCTTCCACTTGCCTACATGCATCTAGTAGCCTCCTGTCAGGTCTCTGCCGCATTTAGTCCCTCTTTGCTGCAATCCAGCTAGAACACTAACACTGGATTAATGTTTTAGGGAGAACTATTTCATGCCACTAAAATCAAACTCCCCAAAAAATAATTCCAGTTGTTCTCCACTGCCTACCAGTCTCTGCCTCGTAAGATAAACTAACTTGCCCCTTAACCTTGCTGAGTTTCCTCATCTGTACAAGGAAGGAGTGGACTAAGTAGAGCCTTGCTCACTTCCAGCTCATGATTCTAAAACCCCCAATGAAGCCCAAATCCTGCATGTGGAGGCTGCTGGGAGACTGCAGCAGAGTCCAGTGGTCAAGAGCATCCATGGCCTTGTTTTTAAGCCTGAATATATTGCTTATAAGCTATGTCACTCAGGAAGATTCCTGAACCTCTAAAAATGGCTTCAGGTTTGGGCCTTGAATGATCTCCCAAACTTAAATTCCCACCATTATTTAAGAACCCTCCATTCTAGGCAAGTCTGCGTCCCTGAATGCAAACTGGTCATTCCTACCTCTGTGCTTTGAATTATGCTATGTTCCCACCTAGCCACCCCCTGGGGGTACCTGTCCTACCCTTGTCTGTGAACCTAAATCCTACCCATACTTAAAGGTCTAGATTAAACCTCTTCTATGAAGCCTTCTCTCTTCTATGACACAAAGATCTCACAAGTCTGAATTTCTGTAACACTTATAGTCTAGACCACTTCACTGGCATTAGATGTGGCTTTGGATTATCTTTACAAGCGAATGAAACTGCAGGCTCCTTGGTCATAATAACTATTTCTGCTCTTCCTCTGAGTCTAGCATGGTACCTGGCATACAGCCCCCAGATATTTGTTGACTGAATAAATAAATGTTCGGTACTACGACCAAATAAATATGCAGTAAGTTTCCTCTTAGTTGATGTGGCTCAGCTATTGATTTGTGGTACTTTGGAGACAGTTAAAGATAACATAAAGATGAACATCCACAGGGCAGGGATAACCATGGCCAATCAACTCCTCATCATCAGTAAAATATACTGATATCTGGCCAACCAGAAGAATAAGAAAAACACAGATGTCAAAAGGAAATAGTAACCTAAACTCCGAAGTACCTTGCAAGACCAAGCTCATGAACCTATACTGATAGAGAGTGAAGGAAATTTGAGGTTTTTCCAAAGCTGAACTCACTCACTGAATGAATAAACAAGTATTTACTGAGTAACTACTCTGTGCAGACACTGTCTTAGTTGCTGGGGATACAGCAGAGAACAAAACAGATGACATTCCTGCGCATATTCCAGCTCCAAAGTGAAGTCCACAAAGCAACAACCTTTTGCACCAATTCCTTGCTATGCCTTCAAGTAAGAAAAAAAAAAAATAGAACATAACATTCACGACTGACCAAATAGAGGCAGCGCTAAAAGTGCTCTGTCACTCCCTGGGAAGCATCCCTCACCCTAGAATGCACTGGGAAGCTTGCGGCACGGCACTCTGCACCCGAGTCATCTGAACACTGCCAGTTGGGCTCTGCCACTAGTGTCACTTAAATATCAAACCTCTCAAATGGCAAATGTGGCTCATGATGCCAAAAACAAAACTCAGAAGTGGGAAGGGGGTGGGGTGGTAGTTGGCTAAAGGATCAGGTAGATTTCACCATTGCAAAACCTTAGGCTCCTCTCTCCATTGGAGCAGAAACCTCTCCTATCCCCTAAAACCTTGAAAAAAATTTTTTTCTTCTAGTAGGATACTGAAAATAGCTTTGCATTTAACATTTAAAATTGTTTTTGATCCCACACTTTTTTAGCTCTGCTCTCTTCTGCAAACTCATTCCATTCCCTAAGGGTACTTATAAGTATGTTTTACAAGTAAACAAACCATAGTCACCATTTTTATCCCCAAGAGTTAAAAAGAAAAAACAATTTACATAATTACATGGAAGATAAGTTGGCCAAGAACACAGAAATCTTATCTGGACCAAAAGTTCTAGGACAAAATTTCTTACAACTCGTCAAGAAAGACAGCAGATCAAAATCAAGGTTCATACTGAAAGCATGACTGTTGAGCACTGCACATGGGAACTTCCTGAGTCATTATTTGCGTATCATCTATTTCTTCAAGAAGCAATTGGGGGGCAGCCATTGGAGGGCAGGTTTGAATAATGAAATATGTGTATGTTCTCCTGTCATGGTGAAAAAACAAAAGAATTCTGCAGCCAAGAAGCTCCTGAAAAATCAAAGTTTGATGAGGGCAACTTACTCAAAGTTACTCAGCATATCAGTGGCTAGGCCAGGACCAGAGCCCGGGTCTCTCCCAGCTCCCAGTCCAGGGCTTTCCCCGCTCTCTGCATTACTATCTCATTTATAACATGTGAAACCAAATCTTAAAGGCACAAAGGTAAAATCCCTTTTATAAAACTTTTGGACAGACTGGAAAAATAGTAAAAGTGACTAAGGTAAATGGGTCTCATTAATGTTAACAGCAAATGACCTATCATGCCATATAGAGGAGGGGTCTAGCAGAAGGCTTAATGACTGCTAATCATGCTTTAGTACTAAACAGCATGTTTTTAGTCACCACAAAATGGCTTTTGTGAGCTTGCCTGAGAACTAAACCACTATTTAGCTCATTTTTTTCTATAGAAAAATCTATCCCAAATTTCCATCTACTGCCTTCCAAATAAACTTTTGGAACAAAACCTGTTTTTAAGATGGATGTGCATGTAAAACAGAATTCTGAGGTCTAAAGCTCTGCACTAAACATAATTAAAACAGTAATGGTGACACATGCTAGGAGTGCGTTTATGAGAAAACCCTCCAAACCCTTAATTGTTTATATGCAACACAATGTTTTATTAAAAGCCTCTGGACAGGGTATGGTAAATTTCTATTTATACAATATATAACCAAGAACAAATGCTCTAATTCTGTATGCAAGTATTTACAGGGCTTTTCTATTACTGGCCCCAGGGTTTTGGGGAAGATAAAAGAAGGAGAAACCAACTCTACACAAGGATTTCTTAATCTAGTTACACTCGCCTTTACTTTCCTCAAAAACATCAAGCACCTTCCAACCTCAGGGACTTTGCACCTCCTGTTCCCTCTTCCTGGGATTCCTTCCCCCAGACCTTCCTGAAGCTGAGCTCAAATGTCACCTCCTTGGAGAAGACTCCCCTGATGACCCAGCTAATGCAACCTCCTTCTCACCACACCTCATCACTCTGCTTAACTCTATTTGATTGCTTTCTTAGCACCTGCCACTACCAGGAGTTAACATGTTTGTTTATTGTCTGTCTCTTCCTCCTGGGCCTCTGTTTTGTTCACTGCTGGATCCTCAGTGCCTAGAACTGTGCTCTGCATCCAATAAACTTCACTGACGGAGTAAATGAGCACAACTGAAGAGTGGGAAGTGAACACAAGATAATCAACTGTGAAACAACTAAAACACGAGAGAAGTGGCCGTTCTGATTGGGTATGATATGGTGGTTTGCTAATCATGAAGTATTATTGCTCCTGAATGAATGTGGCAATCAAAAGTGAGAGAGACAGAGAGAGACAGAGAGAGAGAAATTGAGAGAGAGCATGCAAAGGGGGCAAATGTCATCAGAGGAGGCTTGGCAAAGAAGTGAGATTCAAGGCAGGCAGAGGCAAGGAAGAAAGGCCATTCAGGTCCAGGAACAACCTGAACAAAGACCCACAGCAGGAGAGTATGATACGGGGTGGCCTAGTAGTGCAGGGGAGAGAAGAGAGAACTAAGCCTCCGGCACAGGAATGGAGGCCAAGCGGGGCAGGGGGGCTGGTGAGGAGGAACAGGGTCAGGCTCTGGAGAGCCCAGAAGCCTGGACACAGGGTGTCACCTGCATGCCACTGGCAGCAGGGCTGTTCTTTGAAGGCGAAGCTGGCCAGACATGGGGGAAGAATTGAAATAAGTAGAGAGCAGAGCAGAAAACTGGTCAGAAGATGACCTGGGTGGTCTAAGCACGAGGGAGCAAAAAGAGCTGCTTCTATTTGCTTAGACAAGAGAGGGACACAAGTGAGCAACATGTCAAGGCATTTGCCCCAAAAAAGAATTTCCAAAGTACCTCACAGTAGCACATCAAGGCAGATTCAGGTCAACTCCCATCCTCATCCTGCTCCTGGAGCACTCGAGGAGGATAACAGAGTTCAGAACTAGGGTCCTGAGGGCAGAGCATGTCCTTCATGTCTCCCAAATCTGAGATTAATTATATTCAGGATAGGTTGTGTTTATTATCGTTTTATTCTTTGAAAAAAAACCTGGTATCTAATTGCACTATGCAGTATATATTTGAACATTATATAACACATTTTTATGTAACAGGTTCTTGACATAAAACAATGTGTCCCTTACTATCTAAATGTATTCGGGGAACAACTGGCATTAAAAATATATATATACACACACCAAGACTGTGGATACACCAAGCCTGCGGACATCGGTCTTTGCGGTAAGGAACTGGGGAGAGGAGAACGAAGGTGAAAGACTTTTGAAAAGGTCCCCTCCCCAGTGAGGAGCTCTGCAGATGGCTAGATGGGGGTGGGAGGTAGTGAGTTATGTTGACAGGTTCATCGCACACAAGGAGCTGCCTGGGGAGAAGCTGGCTGAGCCACATGGGGCCTGTGTCAGAGCAATGCCGCAGGTAGACAGGAGAAAGCAAGAGAGACAGCCATGCACAACGAGATGTGAGGGGAATGCTCACAAACCCTGGTAACTGCTACTGGGGTAACACCCAGATGTACGCTCCTACCCCGTGTCCCACGGCAGACGTCTTCAGCCCTGCTCTAAAGGAGATGCACACCGTGTTTGTCAACAACACACCAGGTACACGATGTACAGGACCTAACACAGGGGTTCCTCCCAGGGGCCATCTACAACAGCATTAGAGAACAGGCTCTGGAGTCCACGGTGCACAAATCCTGCTCCACCCCATACCAGCTGAGTGACCCTGGGAAGTTTACAAAACCACCTCACTTGTAAAGTAAGGATAATAATAGTACCTGCCTTGTAGGGTAGTTAGGAGGACTAAACAAGTGAATAAGTATAGGGTGACTCACATATTCGCTGGCATACAGAAAATGTTCAATAAGTTTTAGCTGCTAGTACCATAATTATTATTATTTCTATTTTGCAGATGAAGTAAATTAGACTCAAAGTAACTGAATAATTTGCCCAGGTCACACATTTTAAACAGTAGTTGAAGGAATAACTACATGTAAATGTTTTACTCAGTATATGCACAAAACCCAGAGCATTAACCATAATATTAAATTAGGCAGACCATCCATCCCCTTCTTAAACCAGGTCGGATAAATGTGAGTTTACACTATTTAAAAGGACAACATGTTCTAACGTGAAAATCATTTTCCATTATATGCCAGCAATCAAAGATCCCCTGCAACAAAGATGACAAAATTTACCCAATCTCATCTCCACCTGAAGTGAAGTCCCCAACTCAAACCCTGCTTTCAGGCAGACCTGTTGCACGCCTGATCTCATGCCCCCACCTCTCTTCTGTGTGCATCCCTCTCCCTCTACTTGCTCAGTCCCTGAGTGTCTATCCCACCCCATCTCCATCTCCTGCTCCTCAAGATCTTCAAGTGACACATGCATTGGATGAGCATGTCCTAAAGGTTCCCTGTGCCTGTCATTTTGGGAAAACCAAGATGAACTCCTCCCAGGAGCAGATGAGATAGTCCCAGAAACAGCCCAACACAATATGGAATGCAGCAGGACCTAAGGGAATTGGAGTGAGATCAAGAGCTGGGGACACGGCTGCCAGGTGTGGGGAGGAAGGAAAACAAAATGAAGAAACAGTTTCTGCAAGACCAAGCCCCTGAGCTGGGTCTTAAAAGCAGAGGAGGATTTGGACATGTGATGTATGGGGGTTGGAGCAGATGGACGGGGCGAGGGGCTGGTACGGGGAATAGGCAGCCCTTCAGCTTGACTGGACATGCCCAGGCACACAGCAAGGTCTGGTGGACAGGCGGGCTGGACATGGAGACCCCTACACACCAGGCTGAGGAGCCCGGGCAAGGCAACAAGGAACATCAAGACTGACAACCAACATTCACTGAGCGTTCACCATGTGCCACGAACAGCCTGACACGCTTTTTCCAATGTTTTAACTCATTTAATCCACACATCTCCACAACTCTTTGAGGTGGAGATGACTATGATCCCAGTTTCATAGATGAGGACACCAAGATATAGACAACAAAGACAACTTGACTACAGTCATAAAGCTAGTTGGGAACAGTTAGGATATGACATCTGTGCTCTAAACCACCCAATCAAACTGATTCTTAGGACAGCCTGGGGGATAAAGTGATATAAGCTCCAAGCTGTTATGAGGGTTCAATGGGACAGTGCTTGGAAGCAGTTTGCAAACCTGTAGCTCCAAGGCCACAAATGCTAGCTACAGGCTGCCTGACATCAATGTCCTCAATGGATTGTTAGCAGCTAACATGGAGAGATAGGGCAGGATTAGAGATGGGTGCCCAGGCCAACGGAGACAGTATGAACAGTGGAGTCTAGGATGACACCTACC
Source organism: Propithecus coquereli (assembly GCF_000956105.1). Taxonomy (NCBI): domain Eukaryota; kingdom Metazoa; phylum Chordata; class Mammalia; order Primates; family Indriidae; genus Propithecus; species Propithecus coquereli. Next base: position 6,508,541 of record NW_012150174.1, read on the forward strand.
TTTAGGGGGTGTAGAAAGAGAATCAAGAAAACAGCATTTCCCAAAGGCTCAGGGAAGAAGGGATTTCAAGGGGGGAAGACAGGTGAGGTAAAAGCTACAAAGGGGCCAAGAACAACCATTTAGGGTTAAGAATGGACCTGTGGAATTCAAGACTTAAAGTTTTTAGGGAAAGCTTTGAGAAGAAATATAAAGAAGAGTGGTAGGGAGAGAAGCCAGAGGGCAGGCGCTAAGGATGGAGCAGGAGATGAGAGCGGAGGAGGTGCGAGGCTGGCGGGAAGGGAGGGAGGAGACACACAGGCTCAGGGGCACCAGTGTACACACATGTAAGCTGCCAGGCACACAGCAGCCTCACTATAAGTCTGTTTCTGCTTCTTCTGTCCTTCCTCTCCTAAATCAAGACTACAGTTTTCGGGGGCATGATGGGGAGCCTAAGGACGAACAGTACAAAGGATACTATGGTGACAGGACCCTGGCAGAGGTGAGAGGGAGTGGCAGCTGGCACTGAGGAAAGACTTCCTGTGTGCCAGGCACTTTACGTGCATCATCTCCCTTAATCCTCACATGGACTGTATGAGGCAGGCACTGTCACTACAGCAAGAGGAGGAGCCTGAGGTCAGACAAGTTAAGCACTTGTCCAAGGCCACACAGCCCGAACCCAAGTCCCAGGTCCTTCTGCCACCAGAGCCCAGGCTCTTCCCATGGTGAGGATCCAAGAAGAGGTGAAAAAGGAGAGATCCATGTGCTTTCTCTTAACTGGGAGGAGAGGAGGGGACAATGGGGAAAGAGACAGGACATTCTGGGTGGGAAAGAAGAGATGCTGAGGGAGTTTAAGTCACAGTACGTCTCACTTTGCAAGAGGGAGGAGAAAAGACAGGGTGGGTGTTTGGGGTAAGTCTGAGTCTTGTAATAAGGTGACAATGAGGAGAGAAAGGACTGTGGAGAAGGACATGCCTGTGTCTCTGAGCTCCTAACTAAACCTCAAGGTCTTGAAAGCTGGTTTTTTACTTCCTTGCAAGTGCCTACTTTAGTACAGTGCTAGCTAAAATCATTGCCTGTAATTATAACATGGTAAGGAGCAGAAACTGTTTCTTTAATATCAACTTTATCCTACCGCAGTGAGAGCTGATGATGAAATCACAAAAAGAAGAAAGCTCACAGAAAGCAACCCTTCCACCAGAGAGATATTAAATTTTAGTTTTTACATTTTCTTATGCAGTTTTGTTAACACAGCCAACTCTTTCTACAGTGCTTGTCCATCTTTTATCATATAAATTCCATAGAGATTGTTGATTTAAAGGGATAAATCTGAAAACATGGCCACTTCCTTTTCCTACCCTGTGGCTTGAAAACCTCTTTTGCAAATAGCAGACAAATTCATGAGTAGTCATCATTTTATAAATCATTTGAAATGGATCCTTTAAAACACCATCTGTTGATCTGCTTAACTTTCCTATGAAAATAGCGCTTCAGCTCAGATGTTCTGGAGGTGCCAGAAGGTAAATACCAACCTGAATTCACATGCATTAAATATTTAGAAACTTATTGAACTTTAGAGCAAAAGGAACCTTTGCGATCACCTAGCTGAATGGTCTTAATTTCCACTGGAGGCAAACAGAACCCAGAAAGGTTTGGTAACCTGCCCCAGGTGGCACAGCCATGACAGCCCAATTCTGGGATAGTACTAGGATGTCTACCTCCTAATTCCCAGGTTAGTGCTTTTCCACCACACCTGCTCCTTTCTCCCCCTTTTTAAACTTCAGGGGTTGGAATAAAATACAAATTTAACTAGAGTTTTAAATTATTGTTATTTTTCACTGGCTTCATCTACAATCAAAACCAAAATGCCTCTACAGATTCAGCTTCAGATGATCAAGGCAATTTCAAATCCTGCCCAGGAAACCTCCAGCCTTCTTAATATGTTCAATAAACAGTTTTTAAAGACTTATCAATAAAGTGAACTCAGTAACAAAGCATGGACTGAAAGATTAAATTTTGTGTTTTAAAATATATTTTGGAATTTCATTGATATGAAAATCAAATTTCACAGCAGTGATTTTTTTTTTTTTTAAAGTCTTGCAAGCACAGAGAGCATGAGATTATTCAAAACTGCTCAGGAGAAGCAATGATTATTTTAAGCTCATGATTCAACGGGCACATTAATTAAAAACTCCACCAACCCAAATTGACAGATCCTGATATCAACGGGACCAGAAGAATTAAAATAATAGTTTCATATAAAAATAGACTAAGGGGGGGAACAGCAGCCGATGTCAGAAGGACAAATGACAAGCAAGCGTGGTGGGAAATGAGATGCATCTAATGGGCAGCTTTTATGGATTTTTAGAAAACGAAGATCCTGGAAATACGGGCATACGGGTAGTGTCAAGAAATGCTTCTTCATAAATACCGAATCTGATTTCTGGAAGCTGGGTGAGAAAACTTGGCTAATAATTCCTTGCCGAGGAGTAGCGATGTAAGACGGGCTTAGAGAACACAAGCGCCAAAGTGCCAGAACAACGCTAGGTGACCGGGAAGAGGCCGAGGCGGGGGAGGGAAAAGGGAGGCGCGGGGAGAGGGGTGTCAGCCGGGTCTCCCGCCGGCCAGCACAAACTTGACAACAGACGCCAGTGTCCAGGGCAGCCCTTCCTTCCCCTGCGCCCGCCGTCCGGCACCAGCGCGCGCCCCACAGCCGGCTCTCGCGACTCTCGGGGTGGCTGACACGCGCCCCACAAGGTCGGCATTAATTTCTACCTTCCTCTTCTTCCTCCCAGCAAACCGAAGCTCTCTGGGCTGCCCATGCCCGGTAATCGCGAGCGGGAACCTTTTCCTTTCCTGACATCTGTCAAACCCCGAGCTTAAGCCAGCCTCGCTGCGCCCTCCGCGGGGCTCCAGGGCCGGCTGCTGGCCCGCACCTGGGCGCCGGGCGACATCCCCATGCCGTCGCGCACCTGCTCGCAGACCACTGGGGATCCTCCCGGGGCCGCCCAGGACCCCGACGGCGGCGCAGGCCCGACGAAAGTTCGCAGGCTGGCGCCGGCCCCATGCCGGCCCGGGGGATTCCCGGTGCAGCGCCAGCCCCGGCGACAGGGCCGAAGAGCCGGGCAGGCTCGGACTCCCCAAGCCCGACGGAGACGCCCTCCCCACCCCCACCCAGCCTCACAAGCTCGCCAAAGGGAAGTGGAGAGGGGGAGGAAGGGCAGACGCAGCATCGTTCGCCCAACGCCCTTGGGGCGCAGCTGCTAAGGATAGTCCCCTCGGGGGTCTCTGCAGCTCCCAGAGATACACCTAAGATTCGCCCTCAGCCGAGTCATTGCGTCCAACGGACAGAGCTGTCCCTTTAAGAGGGAGCTGGCTGCCTCCTCCCCCAGCCAGGTAGCGATGCCCGCGAAGGAGAAGTGGATACTCCTGCGGACACTCTCCGGTTCCTTTAAGGGCGCCTGCGGCACCTCTGCCCGCCCTAGCCCGCAGCGCCAGCCCCCGCGAGGAGGATGGGGGCGGACGGGCGCGGCGCCTTTAAGGGGCGCAGCCTCCCCGCGGCCGGGTGGGGGCAGGGAGTGGGCACGGGCCCTTTAAGGCGGGCAGCGGGCACGTCGGGCAGGGTTCCCCGGCGGCCAGGCTGTGCCCGGGGCAGCGGCCGGGGCGCCGCGCCTGAGAGGGTGCTAACGGCCCCGACGGGGTGCCCGGAGCCGCGCCGCTGGCCGCCGCCGACCCGACACTCACCGTGGCTCGCCGGGAGCGCCCGCGCCCTCGCCCGCACTCGGATCCCGCGGCTGCGGCGGCGGTGAGTCCGGCGCGGGTAAACAGGCACCTCCGTCCCTGACCTACTTTCTGCCTTCCCTAAATGTCGCACCACTAACCTACTTTCCGACCAATCCGCTCCCCGCCGGCCCAGGCCCGGCCCCCCGCCCACCAATCGCTGTGCCCAACCCCCCTTCCCCTCCCACCAATGGAGAAGCCGCGGAGCCCGGATACCTGCCTCTTCCCGCCAGCCAATCCGAGGGCCCGAAGGGAGCCGGTCTCGGCGGCCACCCCCGGCCAATCCGCGCGCGGCTCGGCGGACCGCGGGCCAGTTATGTGTTAGCTGGAGGGGCCACCCACCAATGGCTAGGCGGCGGGGGCCGGTTTACCTGCTACTTTCCCGCCACCAATCATTTGGCGTCTGGGAGCGCACGCCCCGAGCAGAGGACCAATCCGCGCGACCTCCTGGATTTCCTCTCCCCTGCCCTCTCCCTTTCCCCTCGAGTCTCACACTCTCTGTGGCACTGCGGTACAGACGCCGCACTCCTCGCGGTCGCCCAGGATATCCCTCTTCTCTAGGTCCCCGCTGCCGTCTGGCCGCCCGCTCTCACCCCTCGTCCTTCGCCGTCTCCGCTCGGGCGCCCTGACTAAAACCAGTGTTTCCTGACTTCCCTCCTTCCAACTCCATCTAGGAAACCAGTTTTAGGAACACGCAGTGCCATACCCTACCCAAAGCCCCTGGTTTGCGAAAGTCCGAACGACGGAAGAACACTTCGTATTTCTAGAAGGCTTTTCCACTCCGAGCACTGCAAGTGTTCGCACATTTCCTTTCGTTCGTTCTGACCTCCAAGCGTCCCACTGGAGCTGTCACTCTCATTCAAAAGAGAAAACAAGCGCGCGGCGGTTCTGTTACATTTCCTTCCAGTAGCCTGGTTTTGACCACCTACTGTGCGGCAGACGCCAGCCGGGCAGCTCTGGGCTCTACCGCGAAAAGCTAAAGCTGTCTAGGGAGCGAGATGGAAGGAAACAAATAGTTACAGAAAATAAAAATTCCAAAACAACATGCGACTTGATTGCTGAGAGGACCTGTCTCATTTTTGCACCTCATGCGCTTAGTAGAGGGCCTTTAGCACAAAGAACTCCCAACCCTTCCAGATGTTAAACTCCCTGAATTCAAGGACAGCGTCTTCTTTTATGTTATCCATGCCAGCTCCCCTTCAGCACCTAGCAGGGTGGAGTGGTTCGGTGGAGGGGTGGGGGTAGGTGCCCAGCACCTGGCAACTGTTCCCTAAAAGTTTCTTGGCTGGATATATGGACAAATGGAATTAAATTAATTGACCTGACGCTGTGACCCAGACTAGCCTGTGTCTCTTTAGCTCCTTGAACACAGATGCTGTGCTTTGTTATAAAACCACTGCTCAGCCCCAGCGTATTGCCGGGCACAAAGTGTTTGCCCGATACGTGCTTGTGGACTGAATGCTAACTGTTTTCAAGGTCAGCCATCTTCGTTGGTAGCTCACTATTTTTCCCAAGTTTACACACAGGTGGAATCTTACTGCTATTTACTCTGTCTTTGCTCCCATTTGATGAGGAGACTCTGTTTAAATGGAATTGTAGCAAAGCACTTGACAAGATATTGTGGACAAGTGAAGAAATAAAGATGCTAATATAATTAATTGGACTAATAACTGATTAAGTAACCATAATGTGAAAATACTGAGTAATGAGCCTACATTGACCCAAAGGAAGGGTGGAGGGAATCAGCTTTCATGCAGCCTTTACACAGCCAGGCACTGTGCTAAGTGTTTTCCCTGCATTTTTCTCCCCTAATTCTCATAACCCTGTGAGGAAGCTATTATTACCCCATTTTACAGATGAGGAAACTGAAACTCCCAGTTTAATTTGCAGGCCCAAGGTCACACAGTAGGTGGTAGAGCCATGATTCAAACCAAATTTTTTTCCCCCCAAATCCTCTGTACCACACCAGTTACCATCAGGATGGCAGAAGGCTCTCTCCCAGGCCCAGACTTTGATCAGCGTACTGAAGGAAATCCCAAAAGACTTGCCCTGTATTTTCAGATGACACAAAGCCAGGAGGGGAAGAGACATCATTATATGACATAAGCCCAATTCAATATTAGAGCAATGGGCTGACTCTACCAGGGTTAAATGTGGAGTCTCACCCTGGGGAACCAACCACTCAAAGGCAGGCTGAGGGCAGATGTGTCTTAACAGATGCTTGTAAGAGCAAGATAAAGGGTCTTAGGTGACAAATAACTCAATCTTAATTGTGGCTACCAAAATAAAAAAGTACTGTCTTAGGCTGCATCAATAGAAGTCTGATAGGTAAAGCAAGGTGAGTGTTATTGTGCTGCCCAGTGTAGTCAGTGCCCACATGAAGTATTGTCTGCAATGAAGACTTGGCAAAGAGAAATTATCTACATGCACAAGTAGAGGGATCAGGATATAAAGAGGCTAGAAACTATGTCCTAAGAGGAAAGATTAAAGGAAGCAGAGGTTTTGCCTCAAGGGGTACAAGGTAACTGTCTTCATACATTTGAAGAGCTGTCAAATAAAAGAGAAATTAGACTTATTCTTCAGGGCCCTAAAGGGTGGAAGGGGGGGTGCCCATGAGTGGAAACTCTAGAATGAATCAACATGAAGAATTTGCTAACAGCTATAGCATCCTCTGCCTTAATAAGTTGAATTTCTTGCCACAGAAAGTGTCCATGCAAGAATTGGATAACCATGTGGTGGACAGGGGGCTGGAATAGGTGTCTTTAAGGACTCTGCTCCTCTGAGATGATATGGTTCTAGTCTCATACCTTGGTTTTCCTCTTTTAAAGGTTATCACCCTGCCTTTTCCTACCCTCAGTGGCCAAGCAAATCTCTCCCCTCACATACACCTGTTTTTCTATGTAATTATACTTCCTTTGTGTTTCTCTCTGTTAGAGATCCCAAACACCCCTATCTTCCACTGCTACCTACCTTCTCTTTTATTTTCTATCTTCCAGAATATTGAATTTTTAATTCTCTGGGCACTGCTAAGGTGAAAGTATTGCCTTCAATTTAAAATTTACTGGGCATGAATAGAATCATATAGTTAAAAGGAAGGGAAAAGGGAACATTTATTGAGCACCTACTATGTACCAGTTGCTCTAAATTCATTATTTGATATAATACTCACCTTAACCCCATCTGTCAGTATGCTAGCTCTCCATACTTGCTAGATGGATGACTTTTTATCAAATTACTTAACCTCTGTAACTCAGTTTTCTCATCTGTAAAAGGGGGATAATCTAATATCTATTTCACAGGGTTGTTGTAAAAGTAAAATGAGATAATAAATGGAAAGCTCTTAGCACAGTGCCTGGCATGCAGTAAAGATTCAGTGCATTATTAGGTATCACTCGTAACAATTCTATGAAATAGATATTTATTGCTCCCATTTTACAAATGAAGTTAGTGAGGATAAAGTGGTATAATCCATAATAGTTCCTCAAACTTTGGTCCAATGATTGGATCCATTAGAATTATCTGGGGGGTTTTTAAAAATATGAAATTCTGAGTCCCATTCTAGAAGATTCTGATTCAATATCTTTAGGATCTGAGATGCCAGTTGACTCTGGAAACTGCTGATCTAATGGAATAAGTACAGGCTCTGAAGTCCAACAGACCCAAGGTCAAGTTCCAGGTCTGTTGGATCGAATGGAGAAGCCAATGACAGGACTAGAAAGTTATGCAGTTGCGCTCTCTTTGGATGGAAGTTGGGGAGTCCTGAGATGGACATGTTAAAGCGTTTGCAGAAAATCAGGTAGGAATGTATTGCTATAAATAACAACAATAACAATATTTACTGTGGTTTTACAATGTGTCAAGCGCTGTTCTAAGAACTTTATATGCATTACCTCATTCAGTTCACATGCACACACCTACACACCCGCCCACACACCCCCTGCCATGGTAGGTACTTCTATTATTTCCGTTTTACAGGTGGGGAAACTGAAGGGCAAAGAGATCCTGAGATCCCAGGCTACTTAGGTAGTCTGACCCCAGAGCTCATACTCTTAAGTACTTTGCTAAATTGCCTCTTCACAATTACTTTGGCAAAACAAAGAAACTTGACATATTAGAGATATAAATTAAGGAGTCATCAATTTAGAGGTGGTAAAGTATCATTAAAATGAAATTCTCTGATAGACTGGGGTTTTATATAGAGAAAAGGAGAATACCCAGGACTATGCCTGAGGGGTAGAGTGTCCCCTCATAAAAGGCAAGACACAGAAGCCACTTCAACTACAGCAAAGGGAGAGATTTATTGGGAGGAGACAGGAGTATCTCACGGAACCCTACAGGAAGGAACACAACAAGTCCTTACGAAGGACTGGAACTGAGGTGCTGTCAGGTATAAAGGCAGCTCCCACCTCTCTGCTGTCTGGGGTCATGTGGCCTCTAGACTCAGCTTCTCTCTGCCTATCTGCTTTGTGACTGTCCTTCTCTGTAGCTCATCACCCTCTATTGCACTGGCCCTTCGTGAATGTCCTCGACCACCGAGTGAGAGAGATGACAGGAGAGGCTTAGGTAATTCTCCAGTGGGGAGCATGGGCTGAGCAAGGCTCCCCAAAGATGCCAACTCAAGTGAAAGGAGAATCAGAATAGAAGGAAATACAGAGTAGTAAGAGCAAGGGAAGGAGAAGCAAGAGAGCGAAGAGACCAGGTTTGGAAAGCTTCAGAAGAAAGTCTCAACAGTTAGAAGCAAGAGAAGGGAAACTCACACATGAGGAAAGGGTTTTGATTAGAGCAACAAAGAGATTTGACCATAAGAAAGAAGCTGTTTTCCTAAAACTGCTTCTGGAGCCAGAAAATCTGCCATAGGATACTGGGAAAATCACAGGCAGAAACCAGTGAAGACAACATGATCCAGAGAGTAGAGATCACTTTTTGAAGACATGTTATTTTATGGGAAATTAGAAAACGAATCATAGCTATCTCTTAGCAGCTGACTCAGTTGAAAGTGGTTTATGTGTATATGTGGATGAATGGTTTGATTTTTTAACCAAGGTTGACATCTGGATATACAAAAATGGGAATAAAAAAAATCAGGCATTAATGGGTTAACCAGTATTTATAGCTCTTTCAGCTGCTTTTTAAAAGAACTTCCTTGGCTCTTTTTTGAATGGGATGGCCATAGCAGCTCATGATGGGAAAGCAGTAAAAGCTCATTTGGAATGTGTCCTAGACCATGTAATTGGGCTTTAGACTAGACCTTGCTTGCAGACATGGCCAAGATTCCAGAGATCTTGGTGCTCAAATGTGAAAGAGGCTTTTCCATTTGGCCAGAGGGGGCTAAAGCACCGGTGGCCACATGGCTTCTCAACAGAAGCTCTAAAGAACAGATAGACACTGCCTTCAAAACACTGGCATAGATTTTGCCCAGCTTCACTGGAATAAACGGTACTAAAATGCACTTTCTGGAGAATATAAAAGAAAGGAAGAATCCATTCTAGTTAGTACAGCAAAGTGAAGTGTTCAGTCAATCCATTTAAGAATGCGTTAACTAAAAAAAAATTACAATATGCTTTTGAAAAAGAAAAGGGGGTAGATTAGAGGAATTTGACCTAAGACATTATCAAAGCATATTACAAAATTGTGTCAATTAAAATAGTCCGATATGGGTATAAAAACAGACCAACAGATGAATGAGAAATCATGGCATCCAGAAACAGACCCAAAATATATGAAAACTGAGTATAAGTAAATTTTAAATGACTGGGAAAAAAGATAGACTGTTCAATAAATGCTATTGAAACAACTAGCTAGCCATATGGAAACACACAAAACTTTCTCCCTATCCTATCTTTATACTAAAATATAACCCGTGGGAATGTAAGATTTAAGTGTAAAGAATGAAACCTGCAAAAACACTAGAAAAAAAATATGGGTGAAAATTTTATAAGGCCTTCGAAAGGCCCTTCTAAGCCTAACTACCACAAAATCCAGAGACCATAAAAATAAAGGTGGATTTCTCTCACACACAGACTCCATGTAAACAAAATAAAGGGACAGTCAGCATGCAGGGCCTGCAACACACTATTAAGAATGCGCCATACACATTCCAGTTAAAAAGTCAGCAATTGGGGTGGTGAGATGTAAGTGATGCTTCTGGGGGTATTACCTGTCATATGTAGAAGAAATTACTCCTTATAAAGAGTTACTCCTCGTAAAGTTGTCTTACTTCATTGGCCCTCTCTTTCTTTTTGGTGTTTTTAAAATAAAAGTCAATAATCCCCAAGCACTATCTCAAGCAACAAAGCCTCTTCAGATCCTCCGCAGTGAACTCTGGGTCCTTTACTTCACTCACATAAAAACTGCAGATTCAAAACTTACCTAAGGAAAACTCCCATCTTGCACACAGATGTGTGTGCATTATATGAATGAGTGCTACCCAAATCTCTCCTTTCTCTTTGCAATTAAAAAAAAAAAAAGAACATCTATTGCTTTTTTTTCCAGATTACAAAACCAATGCACGTTTGTGACAAAAAAATTGGAAAACACAAATATGAAAAAGAAAATAAAATAATCTACAATTCCATTAAGCAGATATAACTGCTGTTAAGATATTGATGTTTTTCTTTGTAATTATATTATAATTTACCTAATTTTCATCACGTCAAAATTTTGTTTGGCATCTGCTTTTTAAAAATTAATCTATTGTGAACATTCTCCCATGCGATTAAGCCTCTTCCACAACATGATATAAATGGCTGCAGCATATTCCAAGATATGGAGGAATTATACACCATCATGCAAAACCCTCTGGTTGAAAACATTCACATTGTTCCTAATTTTTCTTTATTACACAGACACTCCAGGACTTAATGATGGTTTAACTTACAATTTTTCAACTTGATGATGGGTTTATAGGGATATTAAATACATTTCCAACTTATGATATTTTTGACTTACAATGGGTTTATTAGGACATAACCCCATTGTAAGTTGAGGAGCATCTGGAAACAGTTTCCAAAAGAACATTCTTTGGAATTTTTAAACCTCAAGGCCTTCTGTAGGATATAGGCTTATGGGACTGGCCCCCAGCTTTCTTTCCTGCCCTACATCATTACCACACTGGGTTTCAAAGAATCAATTATTATAAGCAGAAAATAAAACTTACATATTTTTTCTTATGAAGTTTTGATATTTCTTTCCTCCTAGTGCCACTTCTTTCTCTGCCATAAATCTTATTTTAAAGACATGGAAAATTATACGCACTTGCGTTAAATCCAAAACCGGAAATGACTATAGCTTGATAAGTGGTCTTTAAGAAATTTATGATCCCAATTCTGTGTTTCGAAGGGCACTCCAACTATCAGAAAGATTGATTGACAATAAAACTGCAAATAGATATCCGAATCTTAAGTATGAACAGAGTCCTCCTGCTTTGCCTGGATGATTACTATTGTTTTTGACGCCTGTGCTTCATGTGCCTTTCCCTTTGTTCATCTACTGTTAAGTCATGCATTTGCACAGCTGCCAGAGAGAGGCAAGGAAATGCAATCAATGATGTGACTTCTTAGCCCTTGCAAGACTGGGTAGGTGACAAAGTCGAAAGTCATCAACAACAACAAAAAGAAAGAAAGGTTGTATACTGCCCCCATGCCTGTAAATTTCCCTTATTCCCATTGCCTTTGTCCATAATAATCTGGCTCACACCTGCTTCATGCTTAAAGGTCACTTCCTCAGGGAAACCTTCCCTGACCTCCCAGCTATAAAAATCTACCGCAACAGCACCCCGTACTTCCTCTTGCAAAGCACTGTCACACTTGTAATTTCTCGTCTTCCCATGAACTCTGTGAGGCAGGCACCATACCTGCGTGGTTCACTCTTCTATCTCCCGTAGCCATCAAAGCAGTAGCATGTTCATGAGAATAAATCTTGTTGGAACAAATGAATAAAAAACAACGAAGAGATGTAAAAGTGAGCTTTACTTCTTGCAAGAACACACACAAGACATCTTCTTCCAGAGACACACACAAGATTCAAGCTCTGGCTTCACTTACCCGCCATCAGAGAGAATTTCCCAGACCATCCTTTCCAAAATAGCAGGGCTCCCATTTCACCTGACCCTGTCATTCTCTACCTGTTTATCCTTCTTGGATTTTCTTTACAACACATATCACTACCTGACGTTTTGTTATGCATTCGTTCATTTATTTCACACTCCCCCGGCGAGGTCTGTGAGGGAAGGGGTATTTTTACTACTATATCTCTCACACCTAGAATAGTCTCCAGCATGTAGTCGGTGTGCAATAAATATTAGTTGAATAAAAGATTAAATGAATGAATGAGATTCTAGAATGCAGTGCACTGGTACATTTTGGCTTTCTAAACAATAATATCCACTTTCAGCAAAAAATTCCACGTCCTATAGTACAGGGAGACAAAAAATAAATACATTTTTCTTGGGTTTTTTTTCTAAAATTAGTTGCATCATTTTTATCATTTGTCTGCCAATTTTTAGAGTTGCCACTATCCAAAGTTTTATACTTTATTGCTTAATAGTGAGTTGATAACATATTCAAATAAAGTATCTCATTGGGTATAAAAAGAAACAAACTTTTCCATAAGTTACAGTGTGCATGTTGATTTTATTTATTTATTGGGCTCAGGGAGTTCAATAAGAAGGAATAGCACCTTTGAGAAAATAAGTAGTTATATCAACTGGATAAAATGCAATATCATCCTTTAAAATATTAAATATGGAAGTTAGACCATAAATACACAGAAAAAGTTAAAGAAAATAATGTTATAAATAATGTCACATGAAAAGTAAGACTCCCATTGTATACAGAGTGATTGGAGTTTTGTAAATAGGATGTGTACATATGGAAAAAGTTGTAGGTGATCATAGAGATAGCTCAATAATCATATTTTATTGAAGAGGTTATGGGATGAACTTTCTACAAAGTTGCTTATAATAATAAAAATAATTTTAAAAGGAAGCCCAGAGAGCCAAGTGTCCCAGAACACTTCGTGTGTTTTCTGGCAACACTTCATGTTATTCTGGTTTTTTCTCCATAGTTAAAGTCACCAGTTATCCATCTACAAATTGGACAGCCTTTGAGATGACTTGGCCGGGTTGGGCTGGGATCCCTGGAAAATTCCAAGGTGATCTGTTTTTATGACTTGGAGTCCCTTTTTTTTTTTTTTTTTATCTCAATAGACTAATAAAGAAATACTAAGCATTGTATTGTGAATTTCCAGTTCCAAGATGAAATTCAAAATAACTTAGAGTTTTAGTAGTGCTTAGCGTTATTTTTATTTTTCAGATATTCTCCAGCTTGAAACTCTGTTTCTAGGGAAGACACCCTGCTGCCCAGGAACATTCAGAGCTAAGGGACTGTAACATCACAACCCCACACCCTATACCAGGTCATTGTCTTAGCCAAGAGTCCCAGTCTGGGCCCAAATGAGGAAAATATATTTTTTTACCCAAGGTCATGGTCTTGGTGACTTCATGCTTCCCAGGGACAGCAGGCTTTAGAAATGAGGGTGAACCAGCTCTTCTCATTCAGTTCTCCCCTGTCTTCCCCTAACACAGAATGCCATATTGGCATCTTGGAAAGCTGGCCATGACTCCTGGTCCATCATAATGTTTCAGAGTTAACCCTGCCAAGTAGGTAAAGCTAAGACAGTTGGTAACCTCCTTGTGAAAATCAAATTTCCTCCCTCAGCCCTGCCTAATCTTTGTAGTTAAGGATATAACTGACAAACAACAATTTCATTGTACCAGGGAAAATATGCTCACTCTATTTAATTCTTCAGACCAAGTTTTAAGCATCCAGCTGTCTTCATTTGCAAGACGTCCAATATTTTCATCTTCCACAAATGGGATTATTGAACAATAATAAATAAAGTTCAATGCAACTATTTTTAGAGTGGAAATTGCAATTAAAAGGCAGTGGAATAATAATCTTGCCCAAGCATGTCTGAGATCTCCTTTCCATTTTCTCAAAACAATACTTTCTATGTCTGCAGAGACTTGTTGCTTGTTTTCCTTCTGGTGAAGAATAGATAACACTTGACATTCTTTCTAAACCGAGTGAATGGTGCGTCTGAAATTGTGGTTTTGGCTAGACACAATCCTCCTTTCTCCATGTCTTCATTTACACAATCTAGGTGATGAAATTTCTTTTCCATATCTAGTGGTAAATTACTATTAGCCAAATCATAACTATTATCTATCTATAAGTAAAATAATAGTTATCTATCTATAGATATTAGATAGATATTATCTATCTATGAGATAATAAGTAACTATTATCTATCTATATTTTAAAATTTAGGATAGTTTATTGTTATTTATGAAGAGACAGGAAGCATACCTACTACTACTACTATTAATAATAAGTAACACTTTTATGGTGCTTACCGTACACCAAGTATTATTCAAAATACTTTATACATATTGACTCAACATAACACAATCAACACAACTACCCTAGAGGTAAGTTTCTATTTTATACTCATTTTGTGGATGAGAAAACTGATGCAAGAAGCTAAATAACTTGCCCAAGGCAGAGCCAGAATTCAAACCCAGGCATCTGTTTCCAGAGGTTGCTCTCAAACCATGTGCTGGCTTCCAGCAGTGACCCTGGAATGTGGGCATTATCCCCATTTTATGGGTGAAGCCACTGAGGTTCAGAAAGGTAAAATTATTTATTTAATATCACCAAGCTCGTTAGCAGGTTTCAAGTGTCTTTGACTCTAATGTTTGTGCTCTTTCCATCTCTGAAACAGCACTACCTAATAATACCTTTTATTAGTATTATAAAAGTACCATAAAAAATGATATGATTTTTATTCCCATTGCCCTTTTAAATACAATTTGGGTTAACTAGACTTGTGTTAGTGTGAAAATACAATGAAAAGAATCTTTTTCCCCCACATTAGAAAGTGTTTCCAAACTGCTAAAGGATCACCTCATAAATGATAGTTTGTAATTCAATACATTTGAAAGTTATGGATTCGTCAAGATTAGAAAATAGGATCTGAATTTAAAATGTTAGGTACCACAGTCTTTTGAAAAGGTAAACGAGCATTCCATCTTGTTTCTTATTCTGCAAGGACAGCAAGGGTCTATTAGGTTGGTTGAACAAGAAACATGCATTTTCTCTTAAAAAAAAAAAAAAAAAAAAAAAAAAAAAACAAAAAACAAGCCTTAAATTTTTTCCTGAATAAGTAACAAACAACCCTTTAAAACGCAACGAACCCCCGCAAAACAAAAAAGAAAAAGCCAATCAACGCAAAGCAAAAAGTTTTTTTTTTTCAAAGCTGAAAAGCTTCCGTCTTCAAGTTTCTGTTTGCAGGACAGTCCCTGGTGCACACTTGAACACACTGGGGAGAGTGGCCTAGATGAGCTTGTCTTGAGAATAAATCTGAAGATAAAAGCTGCTTGAAAAACAAGCAGTCGAACTCGATTATCATAGAATCTCATAGAATAACACCTCGCTCATATTTCTTTGTACACAGGAAGACCCATAGGGCCTCCTGTTTGTTTTCTATTTCTGTTTCAGCAAATTGTAAGCTGGAGCGCGACTTCCATGTTCAGCATTAACGAGGATTTTGCTGTGCTTTGAAATTTGCTCTCATCCCATTTCCTGTGCTGTACTGTTTCTGAGGCCAGCTCAGCAACGACAGAGTCCTGTCTTCTCTGTCCTGCCAGGGTCATTAGAAACTGATTTATTAACAGTGTTCTTCCTCTCACAAGGGTGTTGCCTATTTAAAAGTATCTATCTTTTAAAACAGCTTCAATTTCAAAGCAGAAATATTTTAAGTGCTCTCTGAAAAAGTACACTTGGGAATCCATTGATAAAGGAACCACCCTTGGAATGAAACATTAAAATGAGTTCTATGTGTATTTGAACACTTGCTTCATAGAATGTAGAGAAAAAATTTGTAGGACTTCAGATTTAAGAACGCCTAGTTCTTTGCATTAAAATCATTTCAAATCTGGTATATGTTACTAAAGTGAGTGGAAACATTTAGTTTCTATAGATACGTTGTTCAATATAGAGTTGCCATTATCCTCTCTTACATATTATTTATTGTTATACTTCTCAAAAAAAGTTGTCTATGTTTGTGGCCTCTTGTTATGTACTCTGAAATCCTTCTTTTTCCTCCTATATACCCATTTTCCTGAATAAGAGTTTTTAAAAGTCAACAATGACATCCTTAGCACCAATTCAAATGGCTTTTCCTTAGCCTTCAGTCTCCTTGAGTTGAAAACGACACAGAGTTTAATGTTGGAAAAATAATTATCAAAGTTAACTTGACATATACCATGTCAAATTATATATATGACTATGTAGCTGCTTAGAAACTGGACATAAACATAAAGCAAGTATTGTAAATAGCTTTAATTAACAAGGTCGCTTGTACCCAACCAACCAATTTTCATTTTTCCACTCTTTTTGCTTATTTTGTCAAATACTAAATTTTATTTTATTTAATATTTTCTATGTGCCAAGCACCATTGCCAAACATTTCACATGTATCATTTCACTTCATCCTCACATAAATGCAAAGATTATTGTCCTTATTTTACCAATGGTAAAAAGGCAGCTCAGAAGGATGTGGGTCATTTACCCAAGATTACCTGGCTGATGGTGGAAGAAAGGGCTGAACCCATCTTTGTCAGACAGGAAAACACTTGCTCCCAATTCTCAAAATCTACACACACTATCAATTTTGATAGTTTTTCCTGGCACCATATATTTTCATACTCATTAAACGCATTCATTTATCCAATCAGTTAGTTTGGCAGCCCATAAACATTAAAGTCCTAAGTGAGATGCTGAGAGATACGATGTAATCCCACCTATTCAGATGGTCACGGGCAGTTGGGGACTATAGGTCAATAAACACATATATGGTCTGTGAGACAGTTACCACAATAAAGAGATGTATTGAGTGCTCGGCAGTGGGAATGGCCAAAATCTGCCTGGGGAAATGAGGAAGGTCACCAGAAAAACATTTTGACTTGAAGAACAGGGAGAGGAGATAGTCAGTCAAAGTCACCTGGGCCCGCAGCTGCATGCTGAGGTTGCTCTGCCTTCACGTCCCTCTGTGCGTCCAAAATCTCTGCAGTTTGTGCACGGCTCTAGAATAACCCCAGCTGATCCTTATCAAGGAAAATGACATCTTGGAGACAAGAGGTATCATGTTCTTCCGACAAAACCCTGTAAGAGCAGCAGCACCTGAGAACTTGTGGGAAATGCAGATTCCTAGATGCCACTCCGGCTTTCCTGCGGCAGAAACTCTGTGAGTGGGGCCCAGCAATCTGTTTTCAAGAGCCCTCCAAGTGATCCTGCTGCACACTGGAGCTTGAGAGGGCTGCTCTACCCTCCCGCGTATACTTGGAACAGCAGAGCTCACTTCCCTGACAAGCCTTGAAGCGAGGCGCACCTGTTTCGCCGTCCTCGTGCTCCCAGCGCCTCGCCCAGCGTTGGACAGATAGTAAGCGTTCAACAAATACTTGTGGAAAGGAGGAATGCATAATTAAAAAATGAATTGCACAAGTGTATAGAAAGCTTTAAATGCCAGTACCCCTGGAAGAGCTCACGTAGTTCCACTAAACGCCAGATGAGGATGGGAGGGAGCAGGAAGTCCGAGGCCTTGGGAAGGAGGAGAATCAGCATTTCTTGAGCACTTGGGCTTTTCGGGGGCTTTCCTATATCTTCACAACGACCTGGGAGGTAGGTATTATCATTCTCACCTGAAACGTAAAAAACTGAGGCTCAGACAGAAAGTATTCCCAGGGTCACACAGCTGGGGGGTGGGGTGGATACAACCCCGGGGCCCTCCGGCTCCGGAGCCCCTTCCTCTTTTCTCGGTGCCCCTCTAAGGACCACCACTAGCAACCAGAAATGAGGCAAATGGAAGCCGAAAGCCCTGAAGGGAAGGAAAATTTCCATTAACCTCACAATTTTCCTGCCATCATCACCATCACTTCTCCACATTTGTTTAATTTTAATTGGCAGACACTGCTAAGAGGGATTAGTAACCTCTGAGCAACGTGTTCTCGGGCATTTTATGCCACTTTGGGTCTCTTCTTCGAACCCTCTCCTCCTCTCTGTTGGTCCTGACCTCACACCACCTCTGTCTTCTCCCGTCTGCCTGCATGAGCCTTCTCATGCACTGACCCGCGTAGAGGTGTCAATCTGTCAGTCCCATCCATGTTCCGCCTGGGGGAGGTTTCCCTTGTTGGCCAACGAGGAATACAGTGGGCTCCACTTCTGATGTTGCTCTTCATGAATTCCTTTCCATATCTGTTTTGCAATCATACTCCTCCCGAAATCCAAAGACTTTGGTTCCCAGAAGCTACTTCTGTTTCCTTCCTCCCATACCCCTTAGAGATTTCTTCTTTTCTGGGAAATTGAATGACGTTTTCATGACTCTCCAATTGGCATCTCCAACCCTGGCCTGGCCCTGACTTTCGGTCCTGCATCTTACTGGCTGTTGCGTGTTTCCCCTGGGTGTCCTGCCTCACTTTAAATGCAGCGTGTTTGAACCGAGCTCATCAATTACTCTCTAACCTTATTCTCCCTCCCAAACTGTTTCTGTCATTGGCACCACATTCTACCAGTCGTTAGGCTTTTAAAGTCACCCACTTGAGTACTTAACCTCTCCCTTCCTTTGTAGCCTTCCTCTCTTCCCTCCTTCCTTTTCCTTACTTCCTTCCCTACCTCTTTTTTTCCTCCTTCTTCCTCCTTTCCACTCCCTCCCTCTCTTCCTTTTTCTACAGATCTGCCCCCCTGCCCACTGACAATAGGGTATTTATTGAGCACTTACTACATGCCAGCCCCGGTCTACTCGTTGCCTTCCAGGAGCCTACAATCTAATAAGAAAGAGATAACCTCTCACAAGCAAACAAACGAGTTATAGTTTATATCGAGCATGCAAAATAAATAAACAGGGGGCTGTGTAGAGAACAATGATGGGGGTGGCCAGGAAAGGCCTTTCTGAGGAGGTGACATCCATGAGGAGCCATGGACGTAGGAGGGTGGGCTGCCCAGCAAGGTCCTGTTGAAGCCAGAGCTCAATGAGCTGGTGGGAGAGTGAAGAGGCCCGGATGGACGTGGTTAGGAGCAGATTGTGAGGGACTAAGACAGCAGGGAATTCGACTTCATTCAAAGTGCTCTGGAAGCTTTCAGAGGGGTTCAGCTAGGGAGTGTCCTGGTCCAGCTTACACTTGGAGGAAGTACAGAGTGAAGTGATCTTCCCAGCTGGTTTCTTGAGAAATGATTGGAGAGAAAGTGGGGAAACCCGTGGATTTGCCTTTCTCTCCTGGTGTCTTCCTGATGGAATGTCCCTAATTAGCAAGAATATTACTGATATTCTTCCTTCCAATCAAAAGGGTAAGGATTACATTCTGCACCACTCAGCAGCCATGTTTGAGAGACAGTGTCTTAGGCATTGGTAATGAGCAGAACTAACAATACCACAATAGCAGTAAAGCTTATTGAGTGTGACTCTGTGCACTCAACATGAGTACGTACATGGAGAGTATGTTTTAGGGCTCAACGACCTTATAAGGGGTGCATTATTATCTTCATTTCACAAGTAAGGACAGAGAGGGTAATTAACTTGCTCAAAGTCACACAGCAGCTGAGACAAAAAAGAATAAGGAGACCATTTCCAAATAAACATGGTCAGTCTTTGATTGTTTTTTTTTTTCTTTACTGTTTCCCACATTCACTGTGGAAAATTCAAACTGTACAAAACCACATAAAGTAGAGCTCAAGCTCACCATAACCTGTCCCTAAGGTGTGACTTTGGACTTTCACTCTGTGGCTTTTCTCCCAGCCGTGCTGGAATACTTCACATTGGCAATGTCGAAAAGCTCTCAGATACCCAAGGCATGTGAAGGGGTTGGTGCCCTCTTAAACTGGCTTAGAAACAGAGGGATATGGAGACATTTGCTCACCATCTCTGCTACAGGATGTGAATGCCAAACCATTCTAGCTACAAAGGGAGCCACACCCATTTGGGATGAAAGCTTTAGTGAGTTTACATCCCTGCTTAGAAGGACAGGCCCGAAACAGCAAGCACTGGGCAATGAGAGGTCACCTTCACCCACCAACAACGGCAAGAAAAATTCAGAAGAGAAATCAGGCTGTTCATGCCTTCTAATTTTCATGTCTCATTAAGAGAAATCATTTGGGTTTCCTCTGTAATAAAAACTGCAGCTTCAGCCGCAAAACTAATCACAGCAAAATGATATTCTGGTGTCGTTTTATAATTCTGAACAAAAGCTTGAGGTGCTCAAATTTCTAAACCCTACAGCACAAAAGGCATTTTTCCAAGCAGGGCTAGGCCATGGTAACTGTTGAATAGGAAAACTAATTAGCATCCTGTGTGAACTATCTTGTCTTTTTTTAGGACCGGAAATCAAATGGGAAGGGTTCCCTTCTGTTCCAAGTGAGTTCCAGAAGAATTACTCACGCTCCTTAACCTATGAGTCAGACAGGAGTCTAGGAGAGTGTTTCCAAAACAGGCCCACAATAAGATAAACACAGCAATTGATCTGGGGCCGTCAGGAGAGTCAGGGCCACAGT
The DNA here is from genome assembly GCF_000956105.1 of Propithecus coquereli. NCBI lineage: Eukaryota > Metazoa > Chordata > Mammalia > Primates > Indriidae > Propithecus > Propithecus coquereli. Next base: position 6,528,898 of record NW_012150174.1, read on the forward strand.
TGGGCCAAGCAAGGAAGGAGGTCTAGGGCAAGAAGACGGTAAACCTAGGATCGGCTGAGGTTCCCTGGAGAATCTGTGGACACCTGGAGCTCTGTAGACCAACCTGGAGCATTTCCTGAAAGTTGGTTGTCAGAGCCTTAATATATGGCATTCTAGCGTGGCTCCCCCTAGGTGACCCGAGGGACTTGCCTGCCGTCCCACTGCACTGCCTGGCTCTCTAAAGGCTTTGGCTACCCATCGTTTGGACACCTCACAACACAGGATATTAATCATTTCAGGACTCTGGGCCTGTTCCCAGTGTCCATGTTTGCCACTGTTGAGCTGTAGCCAGAAAAATAGCTCTTAAATGACAGAGGCTTTCCCAAATCGAAATATAAAGTCATGGAGAAACTCGGCTTAGGAAATAACCGAGCATCAAGCTGATCCTCTCCTGGGCAGGTAACAGATAAGATTCCTCCCTGCTATCCCTCTAGGGAGGAGTCCGAAGCCAGGTCTCAGCTCTGTCTGAACCTGCTAAAGGCCCACAGGCAGCTCCTAAGCAGGGGTTCAGGGCAGTGCACGGGGCCTCCTGAGGACACTGCCGGCCGATCTGTCATTCCCTGAGAAAATGGCAGGGCGCCCTGCCATGGAGGGAGACCACGGGCTGGCTGGTGCTTTCCTCTGTCCCCCGTTACAGACATTAGTGCACAGACTGAGGTGAGGGTGGGGTGGGGAGGAACTGAGGGCGCCCAAACAAGAATCCTCTCTCTCCTGCCTACGTCCTTCACACAGTGGTCCGAGTGATATTTCTAAACACAGCTCTGATCACCTCTCTCCTCCTTAAAATCTTCAAGGGTCCCCTCCCTGCACACACCTACAGAAATTCCAAAGTTCTCCGTAGGCCATTTAAGGCCCTTCACTCTTGACTTTCTGCCTAACTTTCAGATTCATGACCAGCCACTCCCTGATCCTAAACCACACTTGCCTGCTCATTATTTCCTGAAAACATTGTGTACTTTCAGCTCTGCCTTCCTTATTCGTGCTGTTTTCTCTACCTGGAATGCCAGCCCCTACTGACTCCCTCCTGCCCAGCCCCTCGATCTCACCTCTTTTTGCAGAAGGGCTGCTGTTCCCACCCCTGCTGAGGGTGTTGCTCCCCGGGCTGTTTCCATTTAGGTTCGTGCCTCTCTTCTCGCAGGTATGGGATTGGTCCATGCTACGGATCTTCCCCATTAGGCTGTGCGCTCCCCAAGACAGGCGCTGTGTCTGCTCCATCTTAATTGAATCGAGGAGAGTTTACACATTATCTGTTATACCCTTGGCCATTCAGATAATGGCCAAAAGTTTAAAAGAAGTGGCACTTCCACAATGGTCAGTCTTGCTGCTCTCTCTCCTCGCAGCTTTTTGCATTCAAAGGGACTTTCGGTAACATTTGGCTCACACCACAAGGCTGATGGTATTCAGTTTCAAAAGAGTAATGGTTTCAGGGTGCCCTGATTTCTGCATTTAATTTTTTTAAAATAGAAACAAGATAGCAGCATACCTATACTGTACTCCAAGTCTCTTACTCGCTCTCTCTCCCCGCTTCCCTCTCTCTCTCTCTCTCTCTCTCTCTCATTTTCTCCCTCTCTCCCCCTCCCTCTGTCTGTCTGTCTTTGTTTTTCACTCTCTGATTCTGTCTCTGCCTCTCTCCACACCTACACGCATATACACAGCAAGCAGAGATAGAAATGCCTAACAATACGTGAATGAGGCTTAGGGTACAATGTTTAGTATGTTAATTGAAATAAAAATTTTAAATGCCACTTAATACAAAAATCTCATTAGGTAACAGGTGTTCCCAGGAGGGCACACCAGGTCCCCTGCAGGGCTGGGTGCTGTAAAGGGACACCATAGAAGGCAAATTCATGGCATTCATTTGGAAAATGGTCACCCTGGCTTTCCTTCCTTTCTCAAACAAGCTTTTTCTATCCTCAGTGTTTGCACATGCTGTTCTCTTTCCCTAGAAGGGCTCTGCCTTCACCCCAACCCCTTCATTGAGCTAGTGCCTTGTCCTCCTTCAGGGTTCAGCTTAAACATACCTGCCTCAGAGGGGCCTGCCTGGACCAATCTCCCTATGTTCTCCATTTCAGCATGGTTAGTATTTTCTTCAAAGCCCTTGCCAACTACTTTTATATTATTTTATTTAAATTTAAATTTAATTTAATTTTTCATCTTCCTCTCCTATTAGACTGAAAGCAATTTGAAGGGCAAAGGATTCTTGTGGGTTTTATTTCTTATTACATCATAGATGCTCAGTAAATACTTTGGGGTAAATGAATGTACTCTTTTAAATCCACATTCTGGCTGGGTATGGTAGCTCATGCCTGTAATCCCAGCACTTTGGGAGGCCGAGGCGGGAGGATTGCTTGAGGCCAGGAGTTGGAGACCAGCCTGGGCAACATAGTGAGACCCTGTTTCTACAAAAAATAATGAAAAATTAGCTGGGTGTGGTGGCATGGGCCTGTAGTCCTAGTTACTCAGGAGGCTGAGCCAGGAGAATCACTTCAGCCCAGGAGTTCCAGGCTGCAGGGAGCTGTGATCATGCCACTGCACTCTCGCCTGGGCAACAGAGTGAGACCCTGTCTCAAAAACAAACAAAAAAAATCCACATTTCACTCGGAACTTTGGGGAGTTGATTTCATCAATTCAGTGCCTTTTTCTGCTGGGTCAGCTCGCTGGTCTCACTCCCCCATTCCCACCACCGACAAGTGTCCTGAACCTGCTTCCCTGGTGCCCACCTCCCTCGGCCTGGGGATGCTTTGCATCACTTCTCTTCTTAGCACATTCCTGTTGACCTCCCTAGGCTGTTAGTCACTCCTGTCTTAGGCTCCCAAAACGCTTTAATTTTCTCTCACACTTTCCCATGTTTGTTTCTTTTACTACAGAAATTAGTGCTCCTAGACCACTAGCAAACATCACATAGGTGTATAAGGTAAAAAATGAAAGCCTCCCTTTCTGTTCTCATGGCTCCAGGTGACTATGTGTGCCCCTGAGTTCTTCCCTCTGCAATCACAAACATGCACTAAATTTAAAAAGGGACCGTTGTATACTTTTAGACAGTAAAAGACAGATCATATGATAATATTGTTTAGTGACTTATTTTTCAATTACTATCTCATTTTTCTTTTTCATGTTAGACTAGAGAGCAAGTTTGATTTTTCAGTGGCTGATTTATTGGTCTGTTGTGTGCTTGTACCATCATTGAACAAATCGGTTTCTTGATGGCTATGTTGGTAGCTTCTATTTTTTAAAAAAATTACAAGCAATGCTGGCGTAAATCTCCTTATACACTTGAGTGGCTATTTCTCTGGAATATGTTCCTAAAAGTGGAGTGGTTGGATCAAATGGCATACCATTTTGAACACTGTTAGCTCCAGCCTAACCGTCTTCTAATACAGCAGTGCCCACTTCTGCTCCCACCCACAGAGCATGAGAGTGTCTGAAGATCCCACCACGAGTCGGTACTCCCGCCGTGTTTAACCTTTGTTACCTAATTGGCTAGAAACTTTCCTGTCTTCGGTTGTTGAGGTTGACAGTTTTCCATATTTAATCATAGCTTGTGTCCTTCATCTATGAACTATGTTTATATCCATTGATCATTTTCTGTTTGGAGTGTTCAATTTTTACTCAATTGCAATGGCTTTTAAAAAATTGTAGTAAAATTGACATAACATAAAACTTACCATCTTAACTATTTTTAAGTGTACAGTTCAGTGGCATTAAGTACTTGACAACATTGTGCAACCATCACCACTATCCATCTCCAGAACTCTTTTCATCTTGCAAAACCGAAACTCCACGCCCATGAAACGATATTCCCCCCTCCCCCTCCCCCCAGCCCCTGGCACCCACCACTCTACTTTCCATCTCTATGAATTTGACTGACTGTAGTGGCTTTTATAATAGCGTGCATATAAACTTGTGTTTGCTAGAGAGGTTGAACATATTTTTCTAAATTTTTAGCTTACCTTTTAACTTGATCATGCTTCTTGTCATATAGAAAGTACATTTTGTTTAAGCTTCATGTTTTTATATTAGTAAATATGGCCATCTTTTTCATTTTGGCTTTTGAATTTTATGTTTTGCTTGGAAAGACCTCCTCATTCTAAAATGATAAACGTACTCTCCTGATTTCTCCTAGTAATAAACGTACTCTGGTCAAATCTGTATTTCAGTGCTCCTCCTTCCATATTCTAATTAATAGTAACAACTAACATTAATGAGAACTGTGTTCCAGACACTGGGCTAAGTTCTCTTCATGTATTATCTCATTTAATCTTCATAACAAGTCAATGAGGTGGGTCCTGCTATCATCCCCATTTTATGAAAAGACAACGGAGGCTTGGAGAGTTCAAGTAACTTGTCTGCTTCAAGTGGCGATGCTATGGTTTGAGCCCAAGCCATGAGACTGTAACTACTAAACTTTCAATCTGTTTTCTCTGTGAAACGTGCTTCTCAAGGGCATGACTGTGTCTCATCTGCACTCCTACTCGAGCATGTAGATCCTCAACAATTATTGTTGGAATGAATTCATTCCTTTTACTTGAACTCCACATCCTATACGCAAGCTGAGCCCCGCCTTCCTATCTCTTCTCTATCTTCTCACTCTTCTCTGAATTCGGTCTTGACCTTCCTTCTAAGCCCCACTGAGCTGCTGCCTTCCACTGGGAACCGACTGCCCTGGTGTTCAGGGTCTTCCCATGCATCACTGCCACTTTCTCCAGGTGATGACTGCTCTATTAAAACGTAGCTCCCCTCACAGAGTTCTCTACTGGGTCCACTCATACTCCACCTTGCTGTCCTCTTAATAAGCCTGTGCCTTCCTCTCTGGTTTGAAGAACATAATTCTACCATTGTCCTGAAATAGCCTTTTCTCTTTGGGAGTCCTCAAGAATTTTAGCACTGGGCTCACAGCCCTCACCTCTCCGACTCCCCTTGTCTCCCTTTAGGCCCCAACTCTCGTATTAATAACTCTTTCAGTGCCCTGGCCTCAAAGCTTCAATTTTCACAATCAAATATCTTTCCTTTCCTCAATGTCTGTGACATCAGCCCGGCCCTGGCCCCAGATTCAGTCATTGCAAAGATGTTCTCTCCTTGTCTTTCTACCGCGACCCTGCGCCCTACCCCACCCTCGGCAATTTCTAGGCCCGAACAAACTCCTTCTATTCCCACTGCTCCCCCAACATTGCCAGGGAAGTTCAGGACACCAGCGTGTTTTGATCTGTTTCAAATTCATCTGGTGCAACTTCAGGAGGACATCTCCGCTGCTTGGCCACTCTCTCGTCACCTCCAACCTCCTTCCTGGTCTGCTCTCGGTAGCGTCTCTTCTAAACCTTCCAATCTCCTAGAGCCAAACTCCACTTCTTCAACTTCCCCACCCTCCACCATGTTCCCTTTTTCGCAGCTCAGAGGAGTTAAGAATCTTCTTCCCTTTCATCGTTTCAGGTGCTCATGGAGTCCGTGGGGGAAGATGGGCTTTGGAAACTAACAGTCTTGGACTTGAATTCCAGCTCAGGTATCGAGCAGTTTTGTGTCCTGGAGCAATTTATTTAGTGTTTCAAGCCTTACTTTCTTCACCCATAGGTGGGGGTGTTCATAGTACCAGCCTCAAACAGATTTATTTGTAGAGGGGATTAAATGGCCTTGTGCATGTTTGGCATGAGGCATCTGCCTGGAATTTCTGGGTTTTCTTCTCACTACCTGAACTCCAATTTCTCTACTTGCTTCCCCAGTCCATTCCCTTCAGGGACTTTGCCCCATCCACTGTCTTCTACTTGTTTATGAATATTTTATTTTTCCCTTTGACTAAATTTTTTTTGACTTACAAAAATGTGAAATTCTCCTTTACCCCAAGCATTCCTTTTTGTGACTCTGCTAAAGACTTCAGTCTCCATCTTCCCTCTCTCTTCTTGATTTTACTGCCAAATCCTTTGAAAGAGCAGTCTACACTAGCTGATTCTATTTCTCTCCCACCCTCCCTCTTCTTCACCCTTTGCCTTCAGGCCTCACCACCTCTTCTCCCTGCCTCATCACCACATTTTAATTGTGTTCCTAAAGCCACAATCAGATAGGCCCTTGGACTCCAGGTTTTCCTGGGTCTTCAGCCTACCACGCCCAGCTGCAGTACTGGAGAGTGCCAATGCCCTGCTCCTGCTGGACACATCCACCTTGACTTCACATCACTGTTCTTTTTTTCTCCTCCTGCTTCTCTTGCTACTGCTTCTGTTCATTCACTCAACAAGATTGTTTTTAATACTCCAGAGGCAACTTCAACCACATAAACAGTT
>NW_012150174.1:6535255-6588880 GCF_000956105.1 Propithecus coquereli
TTACTGCCAAATCCTTTGAAAGAGCAGTCTACACTAGCTGATTCTATTTCTCTCCCACCCTCCCTCTTCTTCACCCTTTGCCTTCAGGCCTCACCGCCTCTTCTCCCTGCCTCCTCACCATATTTTAATTGTGTTCCCAAAGCCACGATCATGTAGGCCCTTGGACTCCAGGTTTTCCTGGGTCTTCAGCCTACCACGCCCAGCTGCAGTACTGGAGAGTGCCAATGCCCTGCTCCTGCTGGAAACATCCACCTTGACTTCACATCACTGTTCTTTTTTTCTCCTCCTGCTTCTCTTGCTACTGCTTCTGTTCATTCACTCAACAAGGTTGTTTTTAATACTCCAGAGGCAACTTCAACCACATAAACAGTTGTTTTTTTTTTGAGACAGAGTCTCGCTCTGTTGTCTGGACTAGAGTGCCGTGGCGTCAACCTATCTCACAGCAACCTCAAACTCCTGGGCTCAGGAGATCCTACTGCCTCAGCCTCCAGAGTAGCTGGGACTACAGGCATGTGCCACCATGCCCGGCTAATTTTTTCTATATATTTTTAGTTGTCTAGATCATTTCTTTCTATTTTTTAGTAGAGATGGAGTCTTGCTCTTGCTCAGGCTGGTCTTGAACTCCTGACCTTGAGCGATCCACCTGCCTCGGCCTCCCAGAGTGTTAGGATTACAGGCGTGAGCCACCGCGCCCAGCCCACATAAACATTTTAATTGCAATTCAGCCTCACACCTGAGTTAAGAAAAAGAAATACATGTTTTGAAGCAAAAGACAAGTATACATTACACATCATTAAGAAATATTCTTGTGCAGATCCAGGTGAGGCTTGGATCACATCAAAAGTGACACTAATGTAATCTCCATTACATCAGTCATTCAACAAGTTTTTATTGAGCACCTACTATATCCCACTACTGTGCTAGGTGTCAGGATATAGTGATGAACAACACAGACATCATCATTGGCCTCTTGGCTCTTCAAGCTTCTGGTCTAATAGGAGGAACATCAGACAGTCATACACAATCTCTCTATTAGCTACCTTCTGTGTGTGTATGTGTGTGTATGTGTGTGTGTGTGTGTTTACATATTTATAGAGTACTGTAAAAGCATATACCAAGGAGGAAGACTGGGAGAGGGGAAGTCAAGTCAAGGAAGGACAGTGTGAGGGAGTGATGCACAGTTATGCTGAGATCTGCAAGATTAGTAAGTGTTAGCTGGGTGAGGAGTGGTGGAGTTGGAGAACTGGCTTCCAGGAAAAGGAGGGAAAACTGCGAAGGCTATGCGGTGGGAAGGAGCTTGGAAAATGTAAGAAACTGAAAGAAGGCGTTGTGGCTGGAGTGTGGGGAACAAGGGGGTGAGGAGGGAGGGCAGAGCCATGGCCACGGGGCCAGATCACGCAGGGTCAGGTCACATCAGGGACATGGACAGGGTTTGGGATTTACTCCCAAGAGCAGTGGGCAGCTATTCAAAACCTCTCCTTTTCTGCCTGTGTCCTCATCTTGGACGCATCCCACAGATGGGTCTTTTGTCCTCTACCCTTGGCCATTCAGTGTGACAGCTGAGTAATCATTTCTCTGTGGTTGATTCTTGAATTCCAACACCGTCTTCAATTCCAGTCCTTTCTCTAGTTACCTACCAGGATTATCTCCTGGAATGTCCCACTGACACCGCAAATGGAAATGTTGGAAACTAATCTCATCTCCCTTTTCAAAATTCTTCTTCCTCTTGTGTCTCCCATCTTGCTTCATGGCAGCTCCACTGGCCTCCCATTTATGCAGACTAGAAATGTGGGTGTCTCCTTGACTCCCCGTTTCCTTTACTCACTTATTCCTCCTGGGGACACAGCAGAGACCGAAACTGACAGCACTTATACTCCAGTGGGGGTGACTGGGAGTAAACACATAAATATATGTTGTAATGCCAGTTAGTAATTCACAAGTACTATAAATAAAAATTGAGCAGGTACAAAGTGATGGGGCGGGATGCAGATTATTTTCATCAGGGAAGATGTCTTTGCAGACGTACATTTGACCAGAGACCAGGATGAGATGAGGGATCAAGCCATGTGGCTATTTGGGGAAAGAGTATACCAGGCAGAGGAAACAGCAAATGCAAAGGCCCAGAGGTGGCGTGTGCTTGAGGAACAGCAAAGAGGTTAGTAGCTGGAATGCACCGAGTGATAGGTTGATGGTAAAGGAACGAGGCCAGAGGAACAGCACCTACAGACCGTACTGTAAGCTGTGGAAGGGGGGTTGAAATTTAATTCTAGGTGTGATGAGAAGCCATCAGACAGTTTTGATCAGAGAAGCAACTTTGGTATGGTTTGAATGTTTGTCCCCTCCTAAATTTCTGTTGAAATTGAATCCCTGATGTGACAGTATTGAGAGGTGGAGATTTTAAGAGGTGATTGGGTCATGAGGGCATGGATTATGGATTAATATGCTAACAGATTAATAGGCTATCGTGGGAATGGAGCTCGTGGCTTTAGAAGAAGAGAGACCCGAGCTAGCACGCCGAGCCTCCTCACAATGTGAGGCCCTGTGCCCACCAGCAAGAGCCCTCGCAGATGTGGCCCCTTGACCTTGGACTTCTCAGCCTCCGCAACTGTAAGAAATAAATTCCTTTTCTTTATAAATTACCCACTTTCAGGTATTCTGTTATAAGCAACAGAGAAAGGACTAAGACAGACATGTTCTGAGACATTGTGCCAAGGGCCCCTCCGGTTGCTGTGTGGAGAATACATGTAGGGGCAAAGTGAAGACCACACACTAACCCGTGTCCTCTCTGCAGTGTCAGGGTCTTGCCCGCATCCATCCCCTCTTCCCATCCTCGCAGCTATTGCCTAAGTTAGCCCCTCCCTATCAGGCCTGAATAATTATTGTGGTCTCATAAATTATCTTCCTCCATCCTGCCGGATATATCTTCCAGTTGCACAAATTTAGGCAAGCTATTCCCTCACTCAAGCCTCAGTTGCTCCCTACTGCACATAAAAAATACAACTTTTTAGCCTTATATTCAAAGCCCCTGCTTGTCTCCCAGTCTTATCTTTAACTGCTGCCTTTCGCATACCCCAAGATAAAGCCACACTGAACTACTCGGCTTCCCATGTAAACTTCCTGCCTTCCCCCCTCCATGCTTTTGCCCAAGCTCTTCCATCTTCTTATAAAGCTTTCCTTGCCATCTGACATCTCTGTAAAGCCCAGATTTTCTGACTCTATCTTGATCACTCCCAGGCAAAAGGGATTCTTCTTACCTTTGGACTGTTACACATTTTCAACAACACTAACCATGCTTTACCTAAATTACAGTTCTTTATTGTACATGTCTTATCTTCCTCACTGAATTGTAAATTTCTAGAGGTCAGGGTCCACGCTCGCTCTATCTGCGCACCTTCCATCCACTGTGCCTAGCCCGAGGCCCACAGTGAGTGCTCAACAGATATTCGTTGAATGAATGAATTCCTGGCTCCAGAGGATTTTAACAGCCTATTTGCAGAGACACGATCACATCCTAAAGCCATGCAAGTCAATAGTATAAGACAGTATATAATGGAAGGGCATATTATATGGCACATAGACTACGGACTGTAGGAATTCAGAAGGGAAATCAATAGGAGGTGGATGGGTCAGGGGAAAGCTCATAACAGCTGACACATCTGGAGTGTTTGCCGTGTTCTAGGTTCTAGGCTGAACACTTTACTCCCACTATCTCACTCTTCTCAGCTGCTCTGTGCTGCAGGCGCTTACACGACACTCATCTGTAGATGGAGAAACTGAGACAGTGAGATGAAGTAATTTCCTCAAAATCCCAGTGCTGTACTATCTACTGAGGTGGGATTTGAGCCCACACCCATCTGACTGGTTAAACTACACCAGTCACTCCACTATTCTGCCTTTGAGAACAAGGAAAAGGCTCTGCTGTGAAAATAGGGTTTGTGTTTTATCTCCTGTCTCATTCCAAAATGGTATGAGACAGTTAAACAGGTGCTGAGCTATGCCTGAGAAGATCACGAGGACACAAAGATGAGGCAGGTGTCCAAGTGAGGGAAGCAGCCGTTTGTGGACTACAAGGCAGGCCTGTTTCTGGATGAAGCAGAGCAGGCTGGGCAATGGGAGGATGTGTTTGGGGACTAGTTGATTGGGTAAGTAGAGACGGTGTGTGGAAAGCATTGAATGCTAAGGAGAATTGTTGAGTGTTGATGTTCTAGGACACATGAAGATATTGAAGGATTTATGAGCAGGGTCAGGACATAACTCCACTCAAAGAACATTCGTTGGAAAAGGCTTTGCACTAAACAGATGAATGGAACTGTAGGATTCCCTGAGAAAGTTCTTGCTCTCAAAGGGCTAACAGTCTTTTGGGAGAAACAGCCCACAGGGTGCAAACAAAGCCGAGTGGAAATAGAGCTGGAGGGATAAAAGTTTTAACGGAGGATCAGAGAGAACTTCCTAAAGGCTGTGGCATTTGAGCCAAGCCTTAGGAAGAACCGAAGATGGGACCCACTTCTGGGCCTGAGGGAAGGTGGTGTTTACAGAGGATTAACCTGGCAGTCACATACGGGCTGGGCCATTGACCTGTCTCTAACACATTGCGACTTCCGGGGGAGAGATGCACTTAAGACCAAAACTCTATCCACACAAGCAGCAGGTCATGCGTGTAAGCAAACACTTACATAGCACTTACTGTATTTAGAGCTGGACATGTACCAACATAATTGTCACAACAAACCCATCAAACTCGTTTTTCAAATGGAGAGACTGAGACACAGAGAATTAGGTAAAGAACTTGCCTAGAATCACAAAGCTCAGTGAGTGGCAGAGCAGCTGTTCTCTTAACCACTGTGCAATATTGCTATGCTGCAATGGGAAGAGTGGCATCGTAAAGAGACACACCTGGGCTCCCACCCCGGCTTTACTGCCTCTTCACTGTGTGGCCATGGGCAAGCCACTAAACCTCTCTGAGCCACAGTTTCAACATCCCATGAAAGAATATGTGATGAACATTGGCTGGTTTCTTCTGCACTGTGATGAGTGTAGTTCTCACAACTCAAGGAGGTACGTAGAGTCATGTGTTGCTTAATGATGGGGATATGTTCTCAGAAATGTGTTGTTAGGTGATTTTGTTGTTGTGTGAACATCAGAGTGAACTTACGCTAGCCTAGATGGTCTAGCCTACAACACACCTAGGCTATATGCTATAGCCTATTGCTTCTAGGCAACAAACCTGTACAGCATGTTACTGTTAGATACATTTGTGTATCTAAACATATCTAAATATAGAAAAGGTACGGTAAAAATAAGCTGTAAAAGATAAAAAGTAATACACCTGTATAGGGCACTTACCATGAATGGAGCTTGCAGGACTGGAAGTTGCTCTGGGTGAGTCTGCGAGTGAGTGGTGAGTGAATGTGAAGGCCTAGGACATTCCTATGCACCACTGTAGACTTTGTAAACACTGTACACTTAGGCTACACTAAGTTTACAAAGAAATATTTTTCTTTCTTCAATAATTAGTTAATCAAGCTTACCATAACTATTTTACTTTATAACTTTAATTTTTAACTTTTTGACTATTTTATAACACTTAGCTTAAAACACAAACACATCATACAGCTGTATTTAAATGTTTTCTTTATTTATCCTATAAGCTTTTTTCTATTTTTATTTATTTATTTATTTATTTTTGCTTTCTAAACTTTTTTGTCAAAAACAGAAACACAGGCTGGGTGTGGTGGCTCACGTCTGTAATCCTAGCACTTTGGGAGGCTGAGGTGGGAGGATCGCTTGAGGCCAGGAGTTTGAGACCAGCCTGAGCAAGAGCGAGACCCCTGTCTCTGCAAAAAAAAAAAAAAAATAGAAAAATTAGCCAGGCACGGTGGTGTGTGCCTGTAGTTTCAGCTACTTGGGAGGCTGAGGTAGGAGGATTGCTTGAGGCCAGGAGTTGGAGGCTACAGTGAGCTACCGTAACATCATATGGGATCACTGTTGTATATGTGATCCCTCATTGACCAAAGTGTTGTTATACTACCTATGACTATACTTATTGTCCTCATTTCATGAGGATTATGTGGCTAGGAGAGGCTGAGTGACTTGTCCAGGGTCACACAGCTAGAAAGTGGAGAGTCAGGATTTAAATCCACATCTGTCTACTTCTAGAACCTGTTTCTAACCACAAAGCCATCACATTTGCAAGCTCATGGTGAAGATAGTATGACAAAGCCTACAGAAATTGTCTGGAACATAGCAAGCAATTAATGATAGTTGTTTATTATTATATTAGTAATCATAGTTATTACTTTTATGACCAGCTCAATCAGATGAGCAGAGTACAACACGATATTCTAGCCAAGAGGACAAGATCAGCAGAAAATGAATGATGCAGTGGCTTCTGTGTAGACCACAACTCTTCAGCCAGCTGTTCCATAATCCTGAGCTTCAGCCTCCCAGTGAAGTGTTGTCACTTTCGATTCATTCGTCCTGCTGTCTGCATAGTCTACTATTCATAGAACAGGAGTGGGAGGAGCAGGGATAGTGTGAGGCTATTTAATGTCAAGGTTCCACAGTCCATACATTTCATAGATTCCACTTAGTCATAATATTTAAAAAAATGAATGTGGTGTCTTGTGCAAAACCAGAAAAGTCACTGCACCCTCACATACTGCACTGCAAATAGAACCACAGCTCACCTGATGGTTAATTCCACCCAGGAAGGATTTCATCTTAAAACAATTGCCTGATTTCATTGTAGGGAACACTGTGTGAGTGTTTTCCACAGAGAGGGGGTGGCATCTGCCTAGCAATTATAAAGGCTGGAGGGCTGGCAGCACACAGAATCTGCCTGCCGTGGATTCTTAACCGCGGAATCGTGGCCAAAGGGATATCAGACAGGAAGAGACCAGGGAGCTGCTTGGACTGTATGTGATGGGCATAAGTACAAAGGGCAGTGGGAGCCCTGGCCTAGTGAGTGGAGAATGACTAGAGAAACTTTCACAGGGAGGGGATATTTGAGCTGGATCTTGAAGGATGAATAGGAGTTTCCCGGGTAGAGAAATGGAAAGGTACATAGATAGAAGAGAACAACAGTACTGCAAAGTTTATGTGACCTAGGAGAACATGGCACTCCTGAAATGCTTTGTGTCTGGTGGTGTCAGGAGCCCGGGGAGAGAGGAGCATGGTGGGAGGGAAATGAGGCTGGAAACGTGCGCTGAATTTAGCCTATAAAGGGCCTGGAGCCCCACAAAGCCTTCTGAACAGTGTGGTGTAATGGAAAGGATTCCTGGCAGTGCAGTTTGAGGAGAAACAACCTGGGGGTTTGGAGTGAGTCAAACCTGGTTTTGAATTTGGGTTCCGTTACTTATTGGCTAGGTGGCTGAGGACAAGGTACTTTGCATCTCTGAGGCTCAGTGTCTATGTCTATAAGATGGGGACATAATGCCCACTTTAAGGAGGTGTTATTTGGATGAAACAAGGTAAAATATAACCTCCTAACATAGCCATGGCACGTCATAGCTCTCAGTGAATGTTAACTCCCCCTTTATTGGATGGTGGCCGGCGGGAGGGGGCGGGAGGTTTCTAGCCAGGCAGAGTTTCAATCATATTTCTATTTTGGAACGATAACTCTAGTGGGTTGCTCTGGGCGTGGGGGGAGACTAGAGGCAGAGAGAAGACTCAACTCTGAGAGTGGGTTGCTTTGCTCATCTCAATCTGTAAACGTTGAGTTCTAATATTGTAGCTTCAGTTTCAGGGGCTGACATGCTACTTACCAGGACATTTGTTCACTCATCTAGCAAACATTGTTGGGCACCAGCCAGGAGGTGAATTGGTGGGTGTTGGGGACACAACTGCCCGCCCTCCCATCTGTGTGGTTTCATATCAGCAGAGCGTGAAGCAACAGTGATGCTGGCTCTTCCCAGCGCTTGCACACAGCTGGGGCCTCCTGTCGGTCAGGCAGACACATTTCTGACCTGTGTGGAAGACAATTAATGGAATAGAGAGTGTGGCCCCGGGTAGAGAGTCCCGCCAGAAAGTTACTGCACTATGCCACACTTCATCAAGCTCCATTCCCTAAAATTTCAGCACAGCATTTTGAATCTGGGGTCAGAGATGCTGAACTCTTGTGATTTGGAGAAAGAGTTCAGAAAAAGATAGATGAAGAGAAATAGCTGATCGCTGGTAAAAGAAAGCAGCCCTGGCTTCTTTTTTTTTTTTTTTTTTTTTGAGACAGAGTCTTGCTCTGTTGCCTGGGCTAGAGTGCCGTGGCATCAGCCTAGCTCACAGCAACCTCAAACTCCTGGGCTCAAGCAATCCTTCTGCCTCAGCCTCCCAAGTAGCTGGGACTACAGGCATGCACCACCATGCCCGGCTAATTTTTTTTTTATATATATATTTTTAGTTGTCCAGCCAATTTCTTTCTATTTTTAGTAGAGACAGGGGTCTCGCTCTTGCACAGGCTGGTTTCGAACTCCTGAGCTCAAGCGATCCTCCCGCCTCTGCCTCCCAGAGTGCTAGGATTACAGGCGTGAGCCACCACGCCCGGCCAGTCCTGGCTTCTTAATCCTGACTGGATTTGAAGGAATATATCCAGAGACTCAAAGTGGATTCCACTGTTTGATTAGTAAGGGGACCTGGCCTCAAGTCAAGGGAATTTAGAGAATTAACCAAGAAAAGCAAGAAAACACTGTATCAAGGAGGTTAAACAGCAACACTCTTACCAAAACAAAAGGAGTGGAATCTATGATGTCGAAACTTCGGCATCTCATGAAGACGCCCTAAAACACTCGCTGTTTTCTCCTGAATCCAGACCGTTGTCTTTTCCTCTTACGTACCCTTCCAAGAGCCTCCTGATGAATTGGCCGCTATAGCATCAACCTCTTCCCATCCATTCTCCATGGTGTCCTCAGAGTCCCCAGAAGGAGAGAAGGACCCTTCCCTGCCTCTCAGTCTCCCGCAGGGGAGTGTCACGCTCCTTGCTGGGAATCCGGGATGTGCCACACCGCCCCGTCCTGAGCTCCCATCTTCTGACAGGTGCAGGACGGAACGGGGAATTGATGCTGTGATTTTATAGCTTAGAGTTATTTTCTTCTCCCTCCCCCTTTCCTTCAAAATGCAGCCCAGTTATTACTTCTTCCAGGCACAAGCCCCCTGACTGTCTGTCTAGGGGTGGGGGGTTCCCCCTCCCTCCCCTGCAGGCCGCCTCTGCGTGCTGGTGTTTCTAACGTGGCGCTTTCCAGGGTACGGTATGCTTTATTGGTCGGTGTGTCTTGCTCACCTGCTCTGGCCTTTACACACAGGGCAAGGGCTCTTCCTTAGCTGGCCCTGGTTCTCCACTGCCATGCACAGTGCCTGGCACAACTCCATATGTGATTTTTTGTTTTTTAGTTAAATTGGATGATGAAATGGAAGGGAGGGAAATAGATGTCCAGAAACAGAAGGGAAAGAAGACCAAGCGAATCTGCCTCCCCAGCAGGCTGTCAACACCTCTTTATTGTGAGGGCTGCCGTGTACAAGAGGTGTGGTGTTTGGCCCTGAGAACCACCCAGACTTTGCCTTCCTACTGTTTGAGAGTGTGGGCTTTGGAGTCCATCTGCTTGGGTTTGAATCCCAGGTTTGCCACTTGCTGTGTAAACATGGACAAGCTCCTTCACTTTGCTGTGCCTTGGGTTTTCATCATAAAACCGGGGTAATGACGGTCCTTAATAGTGAAGTTTTGTCACAGAACTAGTGATCTAATCCACGTGTAGCACTTAGCACAGTGCCTGGCCCAGTGAGCACGGGGGAAATGTCGGCTGTTATTGAAGAGCTCACAGCCAAGTAAGCTGAGCTAACACGAAGGTCAAGAGAGTCACGCTTGAGAAAATACTATTTTCTTAATAGAATCTGCACACACACCTTCGGAAGGGCTCTGGAGCTGTTGGTCCTCTCGTTCCAGGATTCGTTAATGAGATGTTCAGAGATGGGGCTTTGATGCCACAGCGCAGCTGGGGAATAGATGTGTGGTTGAGATGCTTTTTAAGGGGGTGGGAACAGTTAGCTGTCAAGTTTGTGTGGGATATTCAAGGCCATGGCTACAGCCAAATTGCTGGGAACACCACAAAGGAATGGGTGGTCTGAGAGAAAGGAAAGAGAGGGGATAAGACTGCTAGCATGCAGGGCTGTGGCAAGGAAACTGGGTTTTGAAAGCAGAGCTTTGGATCGAGTTTTCTATATGGTGTTTGACGCCGTCTTCTCGTCAGCCTTCCTGCAATGTCTCCACTGAAGTCTCCTTCACTCTCTTTGCTGCTGAAATTGGTCTGCTTTCAGCGTGAAGAGTCTGGGTTCAAGGTCATTGGTGAGGGCCGTGGTGCCCCCAGGAGGCCAGCCACATCTGGGCTACAGATAATTACAACCCAGAGAGGGTTTCTATGAGAAAGGCACTTTGGGTGCACAAGACCAAAGAGGACAAAGCAGCCTTGGGAGCAGCTGGAGAGGACCGGTGTGTTACAATTGCTAAAAGTACAGCTGAACAGTACCATGGAGTCAGGCTACCTTGCAGTGGCCTGTCCAGGGGGCCAGTGCTAGATAAGCTACCTGACACTAAACTCTGCGTGTCTCTGGGAAGTCACCACCACCTCTCACATTGTATCCAATCATGCTGTTTCCAGCTGGGACAGGTAAGAAATGTGGCGCCTGCCTGCAGAGTTGGCATGGATCACTCTTTGTGCCTGAAACACCAAAGAGAGCCAAAGGACACAGCCTTGGAAAACGTCCAGAAGCCTCCATGGAATTATGCACTAGTTAATGAATCAAGCACTTGGATGCCCCAACTCAAATTTGAGTTCAGAGAGCTAAATACAACTATTTTTAGACATTTTTCAGTTTTCCCATTTTCAGCTGAGTAGCTTTGACCACTAACTACCTGCCAGGTGCTATGCTATGTGCTTTACTTGCACCATTTCTTTTCATCCTTCCTGAAATCCGTTAGGTTCTGTAAAATTGTTAGCTTTGCACTACAGATGAGCAAAGTAAGGTTGAAAGAGATTCATGGCCTGGTATAAGGTCACAGAGCTTATAAGTAGTGGAGCTGGGATTTGAACTCAGTCCGTTCTCTTGGACTCTAGAGTCCAAGATCTTAATAACTATATTGACTGGTTTGAAAGGAACCAGAGATTATCCAGTTCAACCAATTATATACCTAGAGGGAGCAACTTCTAATTATTAATGTTATAGAAAGTGCATGGGACTAGAAGTCTTCTCTTATTTTGTCTGAGGCTCTGCTGTGTGACACTGGGCAATTCACTAAACCTTCCTGGGCCCCAATTTTCTTTTCCAAGAGAAGGAAATAGTAAACTTCTCTGTCTACCTCATAGGTTTGTTTTAAGGAGAAAGTACATGTGAAAGCCCACTATAAAGAGTGGAATAGGAAAAAAGCAACCCCGTTGTCCCCCTAAACAGACAGCAGACATATTCTAGTCCTATTTTATGGGCTGGCTAATTTCTGATACATCTAGCCAAATGTAATTAACAAGGAAAAGTTTAATATAGAACCACTCCCTTTTCTGACTCACTAAGAAAAAGAGATAATCTTGAATATTGTGCTAAAATAAAGAATTTAAAAACTGAGTTTGATATTTGGCTACTCCATGCTAAGCATTTTCATATGCATTTAATCTTCAGTAGAACCAGATGGTTAAGTGATTTGCCTTCAATCACGCAGCTAATAAGTAGCAGTGTAAGGATCGGAACCCAGCACCACCTGGTGTTACCGGCAGGTGCTTTTCCACACAGCAAGGGCTTCGGTCAGTTCCATTTGACTATAGACGGCAACAATTCTGTCTTCGTAGGATCTCGTTGTTTCAAATGAAGTCACTATCACATCCCTGGCACTGCTCCTGGCATCTCCATGCACCTTAATGGGAGAGGTTCTGTTTTTATCTTCTGCTGTGTCAAAGTCTAAAAGTTTAGCAAAGTCCAGCCTCAGTAAACAAATTCACCAACCTCAGATCATAGAAGAGCTTTCAGAAGTAGAATGCTGTAGCATGGGGTATCAGTTGCTGAAAAATAATTTTCATGGCTTGAAGTAAAGGAGGAATTAAAAATTTTTTTTTAATTTGTGGATTATATTGAATGTGAAACTTGTTTAAAATGTAAAACGCTGACATAAAATTAAAAGGTATGAACAAAGTGAAACAGTATTTGTACCAAAGACGGTTAAGTATTCAACTACGTAATATATGAAGAAGTAATTCAAATTTTAAAGGGAAAAAAAAAAACCCCAGCAACCCCAAGATCTCAACAGATCATGGCCAAAGGACATGAAGAAAAAGTTTACATAGAATAAAATACAAATATCAAACACATCCTGGGAAACATTTATCCCGAGTAGTAATCAGAGAATTACTATTCAAAATAATCTTTATCATCACAATAACATGTAATAGTTTTATAGTTTTTAATATTTACTAAGTGTTTTACATATATACATTCATTTAATCCCTCAAACCACCATGGGAGATAGTGCATTTCCATTTCATAGGTGAGAAGACTGAGGCCTTGGAGAAGTTTAGTAACTTGCTGAACTCATACAATTAGTTAGGGTATATCTGAAACATAAATCCAGACAGTCTAGGGATTTAATTTTTTACATGTTTTTAAATACCACATAGTCTAATAAATTCCATATACTATTTTGCATGGGTTTACCCATATTTTGGTTTTCTCCTGATAAGTAATTTGGAATTTGAGATTATTGGTGTTTCTTGTTTGTTTATGTTAATGCTCTTAAGAGTTGAGTTACTTAAAAAAAAATTATTCACAAACCTTTGAATAACAAATTATTGAGACAATATAATGATAGGACCATCACTCATTCTTTGTAATATATTTAATATACATTTTAAATATTACGTTTGTTTTCTTTGACCTATGAGTTATACTGAAAGCTGACTAAAAGATATCCAGTTGTTCTGTGGATTTCTAGAGATAGAAACTAATGAATAAAATCCCAGCTACTTCAGAAATATATAGAAATTTTGACTTCAGTTTTAACGAACACATCTGATTGAAAATTTGAGAAGCAGAGGAAGGGATGGGTTAGATAAAGAAAGATGACCGGACTCACAGAAGGCTATGATCCTGAACTTGCAAAGTCAGAGAGAGGGCATAGGTTTGGGGTCAGAGAAAACAATTCTGGCTCTGCTTTCTACTACCTCAGGGAACTGTACCTTCGTTTTCATTTCTGTAAAATTGGAGGTCATGATATCAATCTCACAAATAGTGAGGATTAAATAAGAGAATCTACTTCTCTAAAGATCCATGATTCTCAGAGACCATCAAGTGCAACTGCTTCCTATATAGATGAGGAACGTAGGTCCAGGGTGGCAAAAACAGGCTCAGAACCCAGATGTCTTGTTTGAATGACAGTTCTTTGAGCACAGAGACCCAGAGCCCAAGCTCTGAATCAGGGTGCTTCTGTTACTGTAACAGCTCAGGCAGCTTCCAACACTATGCCCTTAAGTAAGTCACTTATGCTCTGTCTCAGTTTCCATCTGCAAAGAAGGGCAATAATTGTATCTAATTCAAGATGGGTTGTGGAGTTTTGAAGTCAGCTAAGTATCACGTCTGGCACATTGCAATCTCTCGGTAACTGATACCTATTGCTGGTAGGAGCTGTTCCTGACACTTTCTTTGGATGCTTCAGTGTCCTCAAACCAATTCTTATGATTGTCTTTTCAGTCAGTATGTATATTTTGCTCATCAATTGGTTGAATCTTTACAGCTTAAATTCTAAGGAGACAAATTTTGATACTTCACAGAAAAGTAAAATAGGAAGTTGGGGAAGGGGGCATTGGCCCACCACTAGAGGGCGCGTTGGTGAAAGTTTGCCGCAGACACTTTGGGGCAGGCTGGTTCTGCAGGGGGCGAGGGATGCCGAAGGAAGGGAAGGAGGAGGTGGACGTTCAGGGAGGAGCCCGCCGGACTCAGGAAGGCGTGGAGGTGTGGTCCTGATGGAGGAGAGCTTGCAAAAAGAGAGAGAGAGAAGGCAGTGCTGCGCACTGTTCATAACTCTCACTTACCTCGTGCTAGGCCCCGTGACTCATCATTCTTAGTTTCTGCCTCTGGAAAATGGGCTTATAATAGTACTTCCTTTATAAAGGTTGTTGTGAGCGCTTTAAGAAATACTATGTATAAAATCTGTGAACTGCAAGTTCTCGACACATAATATAAAAGTTTGTTGTTACTATTATTATTACCATTTAACCTTCATGGTTCAGATGAGGAAGACTATGGAGCCAGTAAGTGGCAGATATCCCCTGTTGTCTGACGAGTCACGCAGAGTCTTCCATCCTCCTCCTGTCCCACCTCCCCTGCAATGATGCTGTCAGGATGAACCTGGATGGGACCCCAGAGCTCTGCCTCTCCCCGGCTGCAAGACTGGGCAAATTACTTGGCCTCTCTGCAACTCAGTTTGCACGTTTGTGAAGTGGGAGCCGTATTTCTCATAGAGATTTTGTAGGGATTCTATAAGGTTTTCCAAGCAGAGTGCTTGGCCCACTGCTTGGCACATGGAAATTCCTCAGTGGGTATTAAGCTATTATTGTAAAGTGGGACTTTGGGTTCTTCATGACGGAAGTTCCTAGCCCCTGACATTTCCATACTTACCCTTTATTTTGGAACAGTCTGTAACAAAAGAAACATATCAGAAACCTAGGTGGTTACAGCCTTCTCTCCTTTTTGTGCTATGTCATTTTCTTAATTCAGCACTGTATGAAGTAACGCAACTTCTAAATTCATTGATGGTGTCTGCTGGCGATGAAATGTCAGAGCACTTGGATCCAACTGTCCCACTGCCGTTCTCCGGCTCTCCCTGGGTGAATGATAACATTTTCAAATGAATCGAAATCTCCAGGCAGCCTCGCTCTCCTCCCCCAGAGCAGATTTGCAGCAGAGTGGCTGGCATTTGCACACGCCCCGCATGTGTCGGCGTCGCACTCACGCGTGGTCTTAGGGCTCTGTACATATATAGGCATAATTTAAATCTCCGGTGTACAAAGGCTATTTTTCTAACTTGGAGATTCTCCAAAAGATCTCTGCATTTCATCTATTTTAAATGTTTGTGTGACTTAAAATATGGTAATATCAAATGGAACAGGGGAGGATTGAATATGCAGCTTCCAGCAACTGATCATGTGCCATGTGTCAGGCACTTTATATGCAATATTTTGCTTCACTGCAGGGTGGGTTTGCCTTCTCTTCCATTCACAAAAGGGGAAACCAAGGCTCGGCAAGATGAGTGACTTGCTCAAAATCACACACACACACACACACACACACCCCCCACACTCGGTCACACTGGCTCAGAGTGATGGGGTGGGATGAAAATCATTCTGATTCCATGTTCGATGTTCTTGCCATTTTTTCACAGCTGCCTCGGCAGAACATGCCTTCATGCATTCAAACACTGTTTACGGAGTGCCTGAGATGTACCAGGCACTAGGCTAGGCTCTGGCGATCTAGCAAAGGAGAAAATAAGCAAAAAGTCCTGCCTTCGAGGAGCTTACATTCTAGCGGGTGAACAACACAGGCCAATTCTGTGACTTGGAGAAAAGTTCATCTTCGCCAGATGGGATGGAGGTGGAGGAAGGAGGAGGAATGCCTGGATGGGTGAGAGTGCGGTTTCTCGTCCTCCCCGGATCTTACCAGGGTAGGCATTTGGAGAAGGCTGGAGAAGACTGATGGGGCATTAGGCTGCAACAATTCCTGCCAGGCCTCTGTTCTCTCTCCTGCAATATTTAAGTCGTTCTCTTTTGGGACTCAGGGTTTTGACAGCAAACGTAGCTGCTCCAGAGTGCGTGGAGATAAACCGGGCTATTGAGCAGCGAGGCACAGGGCAAGGCATTTTCAGGGGCAGTGAAGACAGAGGGAGGGAGCTCCGGGATGCCCACAGCAGTTGATTAACAAATCACAGCAGGCAGACTATGACCCCAAATACTCCTTTCCTCAAAAGTCTTTAGTGGAGTCAATGGAAAAATAAAAACATCTTCTTGTCATCAGCAGGTGATTTATTGTTATTATTATTTTCAAAAGCAATATTGCCGGTTACTTCCATTGAGCAACTTTTATGTCTCGTTCTCTATGCCACATTCCCTATGCCACATTCCTTGTGTGCATTGTCTAATTTAATTCCAGAAAAATGAAGTCGAGGCTCAGAGAAGCTAGTCAACGGAGAAACTGAGATTCAAACCTGAATCTGTCTAACTGTAAAGCTCTCGTTCTTTTCACCCACACCAAGCTGCCTCCGTGGCTCTCCGGAAGGCTCTAAGGAGAATGTAGAATTAATTCATGATTTACTCTGTGTCTTTTACATTCCTGCAACTCAAAGCATGGTCTGTGGACCAGTGGCTTTGGCACTGTCTGGGAGCTTGTTAGAAATGCAGAATCCTAGGTGCCACCCCAGACGTATTGAATCCGAATCTGCTTTTGAACAAGACTCTCACGCACACTAAAGTTTAAGAAGCACTGCTCTGTATCTCGTGCCAAAACATATGACACAGGCACGCTGAAAGGTGGTGGGAGATGCTTCTCTCTGGCTCCAAACACTATTATTTCTAGAATTAAATTGGTAGCTATTGTTAAACTTAATCAAGAAGTGAAAGTCTTAAAGCTTGTCTGAGCACCTGTTAAATAAAATTGGAATAGCAGAACCACTGTGTGATCTAAGAAGTTAGCTAACGTTTAGAGGGTGAGTTTCTATTTCAAGGATGTTTTCATAGGCTTTTCGGGAAAGGGATGCTCGTTGTTAATGGGGTGTTCTTTTTCCAGAGGGAATCTAGCAGTCTGGAAGATGAGTGAGGGGCCCCTTTCTTCCCTGGTGTTAGTGTGTGCATTAGCACCCATTAACCTGGATATAGGACACGGTGTGATGGGCTAGAACTTTTATCACAGAGTTGTCCATTGATTCTGTTTATGCTCTTTGGCAAATCATTAAAACCTGCTATTTATCAGGTGCTGCTGGCCTGGGAAAAGTCACCATAACATGTGATTGTTCTTATACTATTATAATAATGACAGGGGAAACTTGTTTTTAAGGCAGGATATTAATGGGTTAATATCATGGAACCTCAAAACTTCATAGGCATTTTCTAAATTGTTGGCTAGTCTTTCCATCAAGCAACAAACCAAACAATCAACCCATTAAAAAATATTTATTGGAAAGTTGCCATATGTCTTGGAATACAAATGTTGTAATGCTTCTGGGGCAGAAATAGTAATTATGAATCACTTTCCAGCTTCTCCCTGCTTCACAACCACTAAGCACGGCGATGACGGGCCCCAGGCACAGGGAATTAGGTGGGTGGCAGGAGGACATTGTGGCTCTTTTCCTGCTCACCTGCTCACTCCAGGCCTGAGCCCTCTTGCCTGGCGTCCGGAGCAGAATCTCCAAAGGCCTGTTGAGCACCTACCCCTGGAACACAAATGAGTTCAGGTGACATGTGACGAAGCCAGAGAACGCAGGGGCTTAGACTTCCCTTAGCTCTTCCTCTCTCACTCGTACCCAGTCCCTAAGTCCTAACCACTGTGCCTCAGTCAAATCTTTTCTGCCTGCCTCTGCATTCCATCCCTTAGCTTGAGCCCTCTGTTTTTAGGCTTTCCTGGCATACAGGACAGCCAGGTCCCTTGTTTCCTCAACAAGCTTTAATGTTTCCCCATCGGCTTGACAAGGAAACCCCTGCCGTGGCCTGGCATCCACGAGCCTCCACGACTTGGCCCTACAGTGTATTTCCAGCCTCTTTTCTCCTCTCTTCCCCATCTCCAGTCATGACACGGTCGTCGCCGTGTTCGGATCACACCATGCACGTACTATGCCTTTCCCTGACTGTTCATTCTGCTCAGCCTTCCCCTTCTGACTCACTGTCCAGCTGTCAATATCTTCCATCTCGCTTAAATAGGTTTAAACTTGAGGCTTTAAAGGGATGAAGACTTTCCTAATTTCTGCTTCGTACTTGTCAGACTCTGTCTGGCACATGGCTTATCAATTTTTTTTTTCTCTGCCAGGCTGTGGGCTCCCTGAGGACAGTGACCAATCTCAGTTATCTTTGTGTCTTCTGAGGCTAACCCAGTCCATCCTTGCTAACTGAAGAAGATTGCTGAGCTAGAGCCACCACCCACAGGGTGCCACAGTGATCTACTGAGCAGAAAGAGATACTGTAGGGTCTGTCCATACTGAGGCAGTATGGTGCCATCACTTACTAGCTGTGTGACGTTGGGCAAATGACTTAACCTCTCTGATCTTGTTTTCCCCTTGGTACAATGGGGATAATGATAATGTCTGCTTCTTGAGGTTGTTGCAAGGATGTAAATGAATGTGAGCTTATTTACTGTTCCCTGTGTCTAAACATCTCACCTCTGTGACCTTTTCCCTTTCTCCTCCTATGCATGCCCCTTCCCTTCACCTGACGTCTCATACCACTTCTTCAGATCCCAACTCTGATGTCACTCTTCCCTAGCAGCGTTCCCTGACTCTCCCACGTCTGTGGGAAGTGTCTTTGGTATGTCTTCCTACCAGATCCTGGCCTTCCTCTGCCACGATGCTCACCACGGCATATGTGCTTGCTGACATATCAGTAACTAGAGCAAGAGCAGTAATAATATTTATTGAGTTCTTACTATGTGCCAGGGACTGTGCTGGGTGCTAGGTGCTTTTCATGTCTTATTCAACCCTCACAGGAACTCTAGGAAATACATTTTGTTATTGTCATTCCCACTTTATAGATGAGGAAACAGAATAGATTCAGTAAATTGTCCAAGATCACCCACCCAGTGAGTTTCAGGACCGGAATTCAAACCCAGCTCTGTCTGCCTTTGGGCCCATGTTCTTAATACTACACTAAATGGCCCCTAAACCAGCCTGTCATATTCTAGAATATGATAAACACACACACACACACAAGACAAAAATCCCAAACCATGTTAAAAAACAGTGCTTAGTATACTGGTAAGTCTTCCTCTTTCCTCCTTTCCTTCTCCGGGGGTGTCTAGGGAAGATAAGGTTTCTCACTCTCCGGTCTGCATCAGGGTTTGGATCGGGAAACTCCTGCTGTAGTTAACTGAGCTCATTAGAAACCCACGGAAGTGAATTATAGAAACACAACTTATGCCAGCCTACCTAGCCACATTTTAGGTTCTTGAGGCATATGGGCACCAGCTCATTTAGAAAGCATTTTTAACAAAAGCACACAAAAGAGATGTTCAGCATATGTTAGAGTAGGTAGGGATTCATGGAATCCTAAATCAACTTGCTTTTTATAGCCCTTTGGAGAGGGGCAAATCAGCGTGAGCTGGTTTTTCCTTCGGTGCACACTGAAGAGAGGCCAGGCTGGGAGCAGATGCAGGAGCCAATACCAGTGCTTGGGGACTGGAGGGTCCCTGACGAGCTCCCAGCCCCACACTCTCTCCCACCCACCTGCCACATTGTTTGAAATATGCCTTTACATGCTCATTCTCTCCAAGGCAGTGCCAACTCTAAGCACACAACAAAAAAATTTTTTAAAGATGATGTAAGTAACACATGTTAACTAGAAAATAGGTTTAAGGAAAAAATCATCCTTACTCCCCCTTCTTAAAGAAAACATTTTGGTATCTATCCTTCCAGATTTTTTTTTTTTTGGTTGTTGATATTTTATACACACACACACTTGCGTGTGTGTGTGTGTGTGTGTGTGTGTGTATACCCACACATATATGTATTATGTATGTATATATTTCCTTTTACCAAATTGTGATTTTATAAAACGTTCTGCAATTTGCTCCCTCTGTATTTGATACTACCATTTTAAGTCAATAAGCACCCATTTATGTCATCATTTAAAATAGTTCTATGGTATTCCATTGTATGGTTTACCATGATTTATTTAACAATCCAGTCTTGTTGGACATTTAGGCTGCCTAAACACTGCTGTTGTCAACAGCATCTTCAGGAATATCCTCACACTTATCACTCTGAACACCTGTCCCATTATTCCTTGGGACAAATTCCCTAGGCATTCTATTGGAAATACAAATTATAAACCACTCCTTAATAGCTTGATGTAATCACTTCCTCCTTTCTTTATGATGTTATGAATGCTGACAAAAAAGAGGTTTGTTGGGTGTGAGGGTGGGTGAATGTTTGGGAGAAGGAAGAATGTCTTAGGGGCAGAAGACATTATCCAAGGAATGTAGGACTTGGTGTCATGGAACTAATTGGCTATTCTAGGATTAGATTGAGGGTATTGGATTTAAAAAAAAACCACAAAAAAACAAAAAACAACCAACCAACCAGTCAAACAAACAAACAAGCAAAACAGAGCATAAATGGGAAAACTACAATATTTGCTTCCCTAATTTGCAATTTCCCCAGCACTGGAGCTTTGGCATGAAACCTTGGAATGGCCATCTTTGTTGGCCATTTGGGAAATATTTTAGCCATCAAGGGCCACAAAAATATGCTATTTGATTCAGTAATAGTACTTTTGGAAATATAATCTAAGGAACTAACACCAAAGAAAAATAAAGCTATGTGCACAAAGATGTTCCTTATAGAGTTTCTTAAAGTAGTAAAAACTTTTACTCAATGAAAATAGTCAATAGCTAAATGAATTACGGTACATGCGCATGATAGGATAGCACGTAGCCATCTTACACTTCCCAGCTGTGTGATCTTGGGGAAATTATTTAATCTCTCTTATATGCTAAATGGGGATAATAATATTAATTATTAAGGCTTGTAGTCAGGATTAAGTGAGATAATATTTTTAAAGTGCCTAGCATGGCTCTTGACATACGATAAGTGTGGAGTAAATAGCAGCTAAGTATACAAAGATCATGTTGCACTCATAATGGGACAGGCAGAAAGCAGCCCACAGAAGCATGTATGCTCCTGTCAGTCACGGACAGCCTGCACTGAGGACTGCATATCTTTCCTGCATGAGTACAGACTTAATGGATGTGGACCCCCAATTTCAAGACCTGGAAACTCAGTTTTGTCAACGTCCCGGAGAGGCTGTCCTTACTCTAAAGAAAATTAATGAAGGCCTGACGTAGACACTAGAGTGCCAATGTATTAACGTGCTAAGAAAATAGAAATATCATGTGGAACAGAGATATCTGTCCCAGCACTGTGATGCTTTCTCTCCCCAGAAACACGGAGCAGAGGGAGCCAGAGCAGAAGCCAAAGCCACAGTACAGGATAAAATGGTGAGAAGCATCAAACTCTAATGACAGAAACAACCCAAATGCCCATGAGTGGATGAATGGATAAACAGCAGGTGGTATGCACATACAATGGAATACTAGTTAACCTTAAAAAGGAATGGAACTCTATACGTGCTACAACATAGATGAACCTAAAAAATACGCTAAATGAAATAAAGCCCAACATAAAAGGGAAAATATTGTATGATTTCATTTATATGCAATAGCTAGAGTGGGCAAATCCACAGAGACAGGGAGCAGAATAGAGGTTACCAGGGAAAGGGGAGAACGGGGAGTTATTGTATAATAGGGACAGAATTTCAGTTTGGGTGATGGTAGCGTTCTGGAGATGGATGTTAGAGATGGTCACAGAACAATGTGAGTGTAATTAATGCCATTGAATTGTATGCTAAAAAAGAGTCAAGGTGGTAAATTTTATGTTGCGTATATTTTACCACTACACAGAAAAGAGAAAAAACCTGAGAGGCAGGGAGGCTTGGTAGTGAAGGGCGAGGGCTCTGAAGCCAGGCTGGGGTCACATCCTGGCTCTGCCCCTTTCCTAGCCAGGTGTCCCGGGGCAAATCCCTCACACTCTCTGTCGCTCATCTGCAAAAGGGGGACTACAGTAGTATCTACTTCCTGGAGTCGTTGTGACGATTTAAATGCGTAGATCTATGTAAAGTGCTTAGTCTTACAACGATGCTGGACAAATAGTGAGTGTTATATAATTCTGGAAAAAAAAAAAAAGACTGTCTTGGTTTCTCTTGAGATCACTGCAGTGAGGATGAGAAATACTCAAAGTCAGTGGGACTGGCACGTTTCCTTCGCGCTGGCAGATCTACTGGGAGTGGTAAGGTTGCTTGGCAAACCTGGAGCCGGAACAAAGCAAGTAGAGAAATTGTGTATCTAATAGTATCCAGCTAAGACAGCCAGATTTTATCGTAGGGATTGTCTTGCCAGCAGAACTGGAAACACTCAAAACCCATTGACTAAAGCTCTGTCTCCCTGGGACCGTGCTGGGCAGGGCGGCCAAGGCTTGCTCTTGTGACTTGCCTTTGCCAACACTTCCAAGGCTGACCAACCCCTTTCCAGAGCATTGGAGCGCCCTGTCTCCTTTGGGTGAACTGCCTCCCTGTGCCCCGTTCTATCATGGTTTGTCTTTACTGTTTACTTCCCTGAAACACTTCTATATCTCTGGAAGGAAATGTGGAAAAATGGCTGCGGCCTGATTTATTGGTGGTTGCAGAGTTGTAGATGAAATGTTTTCAGCACTGTTCCTGGAGCTATGATGGCTATGAAATTTTAAAAACAGATTTTAAATAATGATTGTTGCCCAGTATTTTCCCATTTGTAAGCTCTTTGCTGCTGGATGGGTCTGATTATTTCAGAGTAGAGCAGGCAGCATGAATAATGAGGGAGGAAAGAGATGCTGGATCATGCTACGGGGCCCCATGCTCATTCCAGCCCATTAGTCATCTCCCGATTGTCTTCACACCCTAAGTGAGCCTAATGAGGGGCTTGATGTGGTGTCTGAATGTACGATGAGCCCCATCATTTGCTTTTACACTCGTAAACAGCTGTTGAACATCTTCCTCCGGGTTGTTTATTCTTCGCCTTATATGGCTTCAAGTAACTTGAACAACAGCAATGCCGTGTACACATACGTGTCTGCATGTTTACGCTCCTGGGGTCGGGATCTGCTGCTGGTGCTCTTAGGGTGTGATTACGGATGTGGTGCCACCTGAATGGATGGGTGTATGCCTCACCCTAAGCCCTCCCCGGCAGTGTCGGATCTCTACTTCTTGAGCTTAGCTAGTCAGAAGGGGAAGGCAGAGGTTGAGACGTTAGGGGAGCTGAGACTGGGCTCCCCTAAAGCATAGGGCAGCAGGCATGGTCATCTGCTAGTCACACCCCTCAAGTCACACTGAGCCCGGGTGCCTGGGGCAACCTTCTGTCAGTGTCTCTGTGTCCGAGGACTTTTTTTCAGAACTGCTGCAAGCTGGAAGTGCCAGGGGAATTAACAATCCTGAGAGCAGCCTTCGACCAATGATTCTTGCTAATTGGGGCATAAATATTCCAGTCCCTTCACCCCTTGGGTGGGATAATTAGGAGGCATGTGTTTAACACTGTTTCCCGCATTTTTCCCATGGCATTAAGCTCCCCTTGCCTGCTGCGTTGCCTGCTGTGGTAGCCGGCTCCCCGCGCACCGCTGCCGGGCTCCCTCTCTCTGCTCTGTCACTTTCCTACTCCTCCAGGACCGGTCCCTGACCCTTCCAAACACACTCACTGCACCTGAATCCCTGTCGCAGGGCCTGCTTCTGGGAGAACCCGCGTGAAGACACAATCTAGAGAAAAGAGCACAAGGGATAGGCTGGAAGACCTGGGTTTGGTCCTGGCTCTGTCACTTGCATGTCACATGACTTTAGGTAACTGATTTCACTTTCTTTGAGCTGCAGTTCCTTTAACTACAAAAAAAGGAGCATAATAAAACCTCATTCACTGGGCAATTTGTAAAGCCTGAGTGAGACTATGTAAGAGGAGGAGCTGAATAGGACAAAGTTCTTCAGAGATGTTCATGGCATTGTTCTGTGTGGCACTGCCACCTGCCCTGTTGTCTGCAGAACCACCTCCCCCTGATATTCTTCTACGCTGTTTTTATTCTTATTCTTATTCATATTAATAACCTATGTACATCTCAGGTGAATTGTTATGAAAACTTCAGCTTTTTAGCATTTCTGGGGCTAATTCTTTCTTCTTAATTCTTTTTTACCTCTGTTTCTTTTATTCTTTTTCTTTTTTTTTCTTTTTTTTTTTTTTTTGAGACAGGGTCTTGCTCTGCTGCCTGGACTAGAGTGCAGTGGTTCATCTCAGCTCACAGCAACCTCACACTCCTGGGCTCAAATGATCCTCCTGCCTCAGCCTCCCAAGTAGCTCGTGCCACCACTCCTGGCTAATTTTTCTGTTCTTTTGTAGAAACAGGGTCTCGCTCTTGCTCAGATTGGTCTCGAACTCCTGGTCTCAAGCAATCCTCCAGCCTTGGCCTCCCAGAGTGCCCGGATTACAGGTGTGAGCCGCCACACCCGTTCCTCTATTTCTTATTAAAAATTTTCAAACATAAAGAAGAACTGAAAGAATGGGCCAATAAACCTTTACTTGAATTCAACAATTGTAAACATTTTGCCATATTTGCTTTATCTATTGGTCTATTTACCTTCCTATACTATTTGAGATTAATTTCTAGACACGGTGATGCTTTACCCCTAAGGACTTCAGTATATGTCTTCCAACGAGGCCAATCCCCTACATGCACAATACCCCTCTCACACCTAAGAAAATTAACCTTAACTCCATATCTCCTAACATGCTACCTAGATGCAAATGTTCCAATTGTGCCGTGAATGCCTTTTAGAGCTTATTTATTTTAGGGGCAGGATCCACTCGAGGTTCATTGCAGAATGTCGTCATTGCTTAGAAATAACCATCCTGGCTCTGTGTGTGTACACATGTGCACGTGCTTGTGTGTGCACATACCTGCAGTGTGTGCTACAGTTGTCCCCTGAGCATTCTTTCTCACTGAAGCCAGGTCAGTCTCATGACTCCCTGGGCCTTGGGTGACAATGGGACAAACCTGAGCCTTATCTGGTTGTGTGATTTCGGCAGGGTTGGTGGCCCCTGCCAGCAGTGGAGACTTAAGCAGGTGATGCCTGCCAAGTCTGCCTGGCCGTGCGTGTCAGGGCTGCACTGAGCACCTCCGTGGCTGCCTTCAGCGGTCACCTGCCAGACGCTCACACAGAAGTGCTGCCAGCAACATCAGCTGTTGATCAAGGAAGAAGGCATCCTGCCCACTGATTGAGTGAGAGATGGATTTTATCCTTTTGGGGAAATAAGTAAAACTATTTGGCAGGTAGAATGCCTGTTTAGACAAGTCAGTAAATGGTATTATTATTCTAAATCGATGAATGTTCTTCTGTCCCTTCCTGTCTTCACAAAGATGTCGGAAAATGGAGACAGAGAATGACAGAGCATGTTCAGAGAGCGAGAAAGAATAATAGTAATAAATAGAGTCCTCAATAAATATTTACTGAATGAATAAACAAAGTAATAATAAAAGCAAGCATTTGTTGAAGACCCACTATGTGCTACCACCTTGTTTATTCTTCACAGAATCATTCTGAGGTAAGTATGATGTCTATTTTATAGATTACTAGCTCAAGACCACATACTTGCCAAGTGGCAGAGGCATGACTTGAACCCTTATCTGTCAGATCGCAACAACTGCGTTCTGTAACCAGAGTCCTAAACAGTAAGTGCTGTGCTCAGTCTGTGCATTAAACATCTCCCACCACAGATGCAGCTGCTCTTGGCGAGCACACGGCACAGTGTGCTGTACATTGCAGTTGTTAGGTAATGTCTGCGAATGAATGTGTTACCCCAGATAGGCATACAGAAGGCAATTATCAGATGGGTTCTCAGGGCCCCCGTTAATTTTAGTGACTCATAAGCCCCCACCCAGTTTCTCCCTGGGGCTTCCAGGCTATTGCAGGAGATGGACAAGTGACCATTCAACGGCAACACCATGGCAAGGAGCTGTCCGATGATTAGGAAGCTAAGGGTGGCGTAGGAGGGCATCCGGGAATGCGTCCCAGAGGAAGGGTGGATGGGCATTAAGCAGACCAAGCCAGGAGAGTGGAGAAGAGGGGAAGACTGTCCCATGAAAGAGGAAGCATGATGGAGAGAGAGAGAGAGAGACAGAGAGAAAAAGACGATGCGGGGGTGTGGGCAGGGAGCTGAAAGCAGCAGCTGGATCATAGGTGGTGAGGCAGTAGGGCCATATGATGACGCTAGGGAGGGGAGCAGGACCCCAAACAGGGATGGCCTCGCGGGCCTGAGACTGGAGGTTTGGAGGACTGTCGGAGACCAAGAAGTCTGTGCTTTCAATCCTCGGATGGGCGGATGACAGAGATGAGGGAGGGGGTGTGGGGGGCAGCTGAGTTACAGGAGCTGTTTAGCTGTCTCCTCCCCATCCGCCACCAAGCTGAACATCTCTTTCTAGACTTCCACGTCTATTTATCCCACACGGTCAAATTTAACTTCGATCTTCCCAACTGAAGCCTTCTCCTTTTTCTTTACTTTCTATTTCAATTCACAACAGTACCATATAGTCACTCCAACTAGAAACCTTGTATCAGGAATGACAAACAGGTTCATATTTGACTATCAACTCCAATTAATTTGTAATGGCTGCCTGGTACGCTGTGTTGAGGAGGATTCTGAGGCCAAGTCGTGCCTCAGAGGGCAGGAGTGTGTGGTTAGTGCTCCTTGCAAAGGGCTTGGAAGAGGGCTAGGGACTATGTGTTTGTTACCTGAGCCTTAGAGTTACCTAGACTCCTTCTTTTTCTCTTATGATTCACATGCAATTGGTCCCAGAGTCCTATTTCTCTAGTTCTGATTCCTTTCTCTCCATCTCCACGGTCCTTTCTTAGTTCTGGCCTCCTTGTGTCACCACACTCCTGACTGGGCTCCCTGCCTTAGGGCTCACTCAGATCTGATCCATCTTGCCTGTGGCCACAAAGCAATTTTTCTAAGCACAGTCCCACACTGCTGAAAATTTTTCTTTGGTTTCTAATCACTTAAGGATAAAATCTAGAGTCTTCAGCAAGACATATTAAATCCTTGATACCTGGTCCCTGCCTGCTGCTCCATCTCATTTCCTGTCTCTCTCTAACTCCTCCCTTGTCTAGACACGACAGGAGCACTGAGCTACTTGCAGTTCCCAACAGGCCATGCTTTTCCATGCCTCCCTGTTTTGTAGGTCGTGCTATTTCCCCTGCCTAGTAAAACCCTTCCCCATGGCCCTAGCTCCACGGCCTCACCCTGTAGCATGCTGATATGGTGTCGTCTCCTCTGGAAGCTTTTCCTGCTTGGCAAGTCCCGCTCCTTCACCTTCCCAAAGCAGAGTTAGTGGCTTCTTCTTCCACGTGCTTCTGTAGCATTTTGCAGATAAAACTATTATTACTTACTTCACTGCATTTGCACTCATGTGTAGTTCATCCATTTATTCATTCACAAACATTTACTGAGCAGCTGCTATACACCAGGTACTGTCCTAGGGCCTGCAAGTAGAGTGATAAACCAAATACATCCCTGTTTTCAAGGAGCTTACATTCTCGTGTGTGTGCATATGTGTGTATAGACAATAAACAAATACATAATTTAATGTCAGATGAAAAAGAAAACAAAAATTGAGAGAAAGAGGGGTACTGTTTTCGTGGACACGAAAGACATTTTTAGTCACATGACATTTGAGCAGAGATTTGAATGAAGTGGGCGTGTAAGCTGACATCTGGGGAGGAGAATTGCAGGTGTAGGCAACGGCGTGCAAATGCCCTGAGGCACTTATGAAGGATGTATGAAGAACAGCAGGAGGCTGTTCCTTGTATGGAAGAGAGAAGGAGCAGAGGTGGGACACAGCATATTGGTCCTTCTGCAACATAAAGGTGTTTGGAGTTTATTCTGTGTAAGGAGGAGCAGGGAAATATTTGATGTGTTTTGAGCAGAAAAGTGAAATAATCTGCTTCGTCCTTTAAAAAGATCAGTCTGGCTTCTGTAGTGTTGAGAATGGATTGCAGGACAAGGGTAGAAGTGATACTGCAGGCGGAATTGCTGGCATGGCCCAGGGTGATAGCAGCGGCAGCGGTGAGCAGGGGATGAGTTTGAGATATATTTTCAAGATAGAGCCAATAGGATTTCCTGACAGATTGGACGTGGGTGGGGGAGAGAGGGAGAGAGAAGGAGAGAGAATCAGTCAACCGAGGGTGACTGCAAGAAACTGCCTCTTAACAATTCATTCACATGTCAGTTTCTCCTTCTAGACTAATGATTCTTAACCATTTTTGCTTCTCAACACCATTTTTCTTAAATTCTGGATGCCTTTGAGAATCTGATAGGAGCTATGGATTGTCCTCCCTGAAAAATTCGCTGTGTGCACATACATACAACATTTTGTCTGTCATTTCAGGGGGTCACAGATCCTCTGAATCCCATCCCGTCCACGAATCCTGAGATCAGTGTCCCCGTCCTCACCCTCGAGTTCCTGAGATCCAGCCACGCCGTTTTCAACTTTGTTTCCTGAGCAGAGTAACCTGAATACAGTTGCTGCTCAGTAAATGTGCTAAAATGAATGAGTGAAAAATAACTGCTTCTTTATTTTAACTCTTTATTTGTCCTGGCAACAAAGAAGTATCTCCTGTTTACACCTTCACTAGTCACTGGGGATATTATTGCAATTTAGTAATAAGCAAAGCAAAGCAAACCAATAAACAAAAAAGCCAGGGATGGGGGGAGAAGGAAAAATGAGGCAAAGGAATTACAGCAGAAAAGCATTTTTTTTTTTTAAACAACAGTCCTTCAAAATAGGTTGGTGGAAATACACAGGGAGAAAACCATATGAGTAAAAAATGTAATCCTTCTACTGGTAACATTGGGCCATCTCCCACCTTGGGGGCAGGCAGAGGGAGTGGTTTGTTGAAGAATTTCTGCACAAGGAGAGGGAGACCCTCAGGTCCTGGCTGTAGCCAAGCCCTAGGGCAGGCACTCAGAGGCAGTGAGAGTTCATCCTAACCACCCCACATTCAGAGGAGCATCTTAAGCTCAAACCCCCCCTGGGTGGGAGTGGGGGTGGGGAATTGGCAGACAGGGCCTGATGGCATTGAGGACCAAACCACAAACACGTCCCCTACACCCCAAAGCAGTGCAGTTTGCAGTGATCTCCCCGGCTCTCAGGAGCCAGAAGACTAACCTGGCTGTGAGGACAGATGAATCATACAAAACAAGTGGCTTTCTAGAGGGTGCCAAGAGGATATTGCCTAGACAATAGGCTTTCTCCTTGTGAATTCAACAGGAGCCTTATTTAGAAGTCGAAGAAATCCAGGAGGAAGTCTCCATCTCCCTTTTATTCCTTTTAACAATAGAGTTAGAAATCATAAAAATAAAGTAAACCAGTAAATAAGTAAATAAATAAAGTAAACCGAAAGCAGCCCCGAATTTTGCAAATTAGGTTTGCTGTTACCAGCTTCACCCATTAAACAGCTGATTCAAATTTAGCAAACATTTATTGAGCCCGGTCCTGCCCTGTGCCATATTTGCTTTGGTCCTGATAATGACCCGCCAAGTCGGTATTATTCCTTTTCCCTGTACAGGTGAGGACCTGAGGCTTGGAGAGGTGTATACGGTGAGAAGGTGGAAGAGCGAACACTGGGCCCAGATGGGGCTGACTGCAAGTTCGTATTCTCTCATTCACTAGGCAGCCGTTTTCAATGCCGACATGCTTATCCAAAAGAAAAACAATTAGCCAGTCTTTTGTCCGGTGAGTCAGAGGGAAGGCTGGAGAAGGCTGTCTACTCACCCTTCCTCCTAGGTTACACATCGCACGGAAGCATGCCATGGAGCCCCAGCCCTGGGGGAGAGCCAGGCCTGGGTGGGTGGCTGCCAGGGAGCTGGGCTCGGTTGGCCTGGGTTCTGCTGATAGTGTCTCTGCATCTTGTCTAACAGCTCCTGTATGGGAAGCCAGCCTGGGACACAGCTGCTGTTCAGGGAGAGAGAATGTTCTCTGACCCTTTTCTGGGCTGAGGTGGCCAGCCCAGTGGAGATACAGCTACCGGCATAGACCCGATTCAGATCTTGCTCAGAAGATCTGCCCAGGAGACTGAGGGTTGGTTATAATGTTTGGTCTTTATTTTCCAGGAATTTTTGTTTTGCCTCAAAGTGTGAAAAGGAAGCATGCACTTTTTTTTATGATACAAGGCAGATAGCAAGACAAGGTGGCGGGAGCACGTGTGAGAAAATGCTGCCTGCGTCTCTCGTGGGTCTCTTCTGAGCTTCTTACAGTAAAGAGAGTAGAACTCTCAGTCAGGGAAGAAAATCTGAAGAGGCTCTTGATAGGAAATATGCTGCCACTTGTCATCTACCCAATGGCTCCTAATCCTCTTTCATGAGCTGAAATCCCCTTGAATTGGATTATAACATTCCTCTTGGTAGAAGGCACTTCGCTTGAAAACGCAAAGCCCTTGATTATGAAAGAAAGCAAACACTAATTTGAGTGTGTTTTTTTGCCTTAGGAACGAAGATGTGAGTAGAGCCTGCTCCTGCCGTTTCAACCCTCGGTTCCCCCGTAGCAAGATGCTCTGACATCTCCATACAGAAGGTGTCCCTCCCTCTACCCGCTTCAAGTCAGCTGGCATTCCCACGGGAGATGCTACTTTCACTTGTAAAAAAAAAAATTATTTTAAACATTCAACAATGGGGAAAGAAAACCTTGTTTAGAAGCCAAAGAGCCCTTTTTAAAAGATTCATTAATTGGGTCAAAGCTTCCCTCCATGCAGGGATAATTGCTTGTAACTGGCTAAAATCCGTGCCCTGGAACTGGATTGACAAATGTCAGATGGTGACTTGGGGAGAAGACAGGAGATAAACCGCAACTGGGAGGGACTGGCGGGCAGAGGGAGGGTGGTTGGCAGAAGCACATTTTCTTGCCGTTCCTCGTATGGACTGTAAGATTTTTTTTCCTAGACTCGTATTTCTCCTCTGACCTGTTTCCGTTGTCCCCTCATACCCTATCCTGCGACCTCTTTTGCCCACTGGCTTGAAGCTTGGCAGTGGCATACCTGGGTTTTCTGAACACCGCCCGGGGGCAGAGGTGGCCCGTGGGCTCCGCTGCGGCCCAGGGTGGGAACGTTGGTTCTGGGAAGCGCTGGGCCTCGGTTGGCAGCAGAGAGGGGCACTGCCTGGGGGATGCCATTGAGCATCCCAGCACCCAGCAGTGGTAAGTGGGAGGCGCTGCTGTTTTATCACCTTGTGGTTAATACTGTGCAGAGTTTATAAAGGCCTGGCAGTTGCGGGATTTCTGCAGTCATCTGCGTGAGGGTCTGTGAAAACCGTGGCTGCCGCTGTGCTCCGAGGAGTCTTTTGATCACAGTTGCGAATGCCAAAGAGCAGATGAGTGAAAGGATCTCACACCCGCTTTGTGTCCTACCCGAAGCCGTGCCGACTGCCCGGCCTCACTCACGCCCACCCCTGCCTCGCACCCGGCACCTGGCACGGCTTCCCCAGCAAAGAGCTGAAATCACGAGCTCATGGTGACACCAATTTCTTTTGCCTCATCTGGGTAGGGATGAAAGTATTTCTTCCTAGTTCTCAAACACATGAAAGCCAAGCAAACAGGATTTCCAAACACAGAGGGATTTAGAACAAGACTTGCTCTCATTGCTGGTTCTCTTCTCTCCAAGCGTATCGGCAGCCGCTCTCCGGGAAAAGCGTGCAGACCTGCTCGAGATGACTAAGGAACTTTCCTGTCTGTTCCCTGCAAGGAGGAAAACATGAGATGGCAGAGCCAGGAGATTCCGGACCTTAGGTTGGGAGTCCCCAAGAGTCGCCCACTCAGACGGGACAAAATAGATAAAGAATATAGGCTTTATTTCAATTTTTCATTTATTTTTACACTTCTTTTATCTTTTATGAATGGATAATCCATATGCATGGATACAAAATTTAAAAGATCTCAAAGAGTAGATGGTGAAAATTCAATTTTTTCACCCTCTCTGAGCCCTGATGAAGCTCCGTGGAGGCAGCAGTGTGGGGAGAGATTGTGCAGAGGAGACAGGAGTCAGGCACTGCGTTCAAGGGCTGGGGTGAGAACCTGAACCTGGGGGGCCGTGTGGGAGCACGGACCCGGAAATGTGAAAAATTAGAAATGGGGGCCCCACAAATGGAGAGTCAGTTGTGGGAGGAGAGTGATGGGCCCGGCTGGAAAGCCAAGTGGAGGGAGAGCGCAGTGCCAGGCGCAGGCTTCCGCCAAGTGCAAAGGAGGCAGAGGAGCGCAGCAAGGTGGCACCTGGTCTTCAGATAGCAGGTGGAGTTTCCCTGGGTTTGAAGATCAGATAGGATGGGCACATGGGGGACAGGCA
Organism: Propithecus coquereli; assembly: GCF_000956105.1. NCBI lineage: Eukaryota > Metazoa > Chordata > Mammalia > Primates > Indriidae > Propithecus > Propithecus coquereli. The sequence continues at coordinate 6,567,424 of NW_012150174.1, forward strand.
AGCGACGACATTCTAGAATGTGAGAACTGTGAGATCAAAGGGAAGAAAACCAGACCGAGTGGCAATAAAGGGGATATTTGTTTGTAGGGCAGGTTGGTATATCAGAGTGTATAGGAAAACAATGTCAGGGAGTTAGGGTTGGATCAGATTATAGACAGGTTTGAACACTGGAGAGAGATATTTGGATTTGACAGAGTTGTGAATAAATTTGGGAAGATGAAAATAAAGCAGTTCCTGATGAGGTTTTCCTGTGCCCATCAGAAGAACTTCTATTAACTTCCTGTTTGAGTATCTTTGGTAAAACTTTGTATATTCTTCTCTCTATAAGTTAAATCTTACCTCTGTGCTTCGACATACTTCAATTTTTCTACTTATTTTCCATCATATTATCACTATTCATTTACATACCTGACTTCCCCACTAGAGTGTCTTTCTCATTTCTCATTTTCATGTTTCTGGCACCAACAACAATAACAGCAACAACAGTAATAGCTATTATTCATTGAGTGCTTACTGTTATGTGCCAGGTACTGCCTTATGTACCTTATACAGATTATCTCATTAAATCTTTTCAATAACTCTATGAAGTAGATACCTATTGTTGGCACCATTTTGCAGATGAGGAAACTGAGGCATAAATTACCTGCCCAGGGTCATGTTGCCGGTAGGTGGGGCCAGGATTGGAACCTGAGCAGTCTAGCTACAGAGCCTCCACTCTGACTCCCCAGCCACATTGTTTTAATAAGAATAGTAACGTTTGTGGGACATTTGGGGCGAAGCCAGGGGCTGGGCGAGGCTTTCTGCATGCAACAACCTTGGGAGGTCTCATTATTGTTCCTGTTTGCTAATAAGGAAACTGAGTCTTAAGTCATGCCTAAGTTATAGAAGAAGAAAGCAAAGGGCCTAGATCCAGGTCCTTAGTCTCGCAGATACTGTGCTATGCCCCCTTCCAGCATATGGTATGGCTCACTAGATATTTATGGAATAAATAAATGAATAAAATAAAGGAATGAAGGATGAATAAAATAAAGGAATGAGGGAGAGAGTGAAGGAAAGGAGGGAAGGAAGGAGGAAGAAGAGGGAGGAAAAGGGAGGAAAGGAGGAACAAAGGAAATAAAGGGAAAGAAATCCAAGAGAATATTGCACTCAGCTGCCTCTAAAACTCAATCAGTACTGGTAATGTAAATGTTACATTGCGTAAATGTTTTGAAAGAGGACTCTGGGTATAAAACCTGTCAATCAAAGGAAGCCTCACTGATGTGAAATGTCAAAACATCACGAGCTGGTAGGGAAAGGCTTGAGAGCAGAAAGGGCTTCCCAGAGCCCAGGTATATAAACGAGCGATAGTTTCCTCACAAGGTCTGACGCAACGTCTTGGAACGGCAAATCATAATGAATGGTGGTTACTTCAAAATCATCCACACCCAAGACCTTCTTTCAAAGCATGGTTGTCCTTAGGCTACACCATTCATCTCCTTTATTATGCTGTGACCCAAAGGGGCCATTAACACCAATGCAAACTCGAATTATTTCAGGGGGATGTTTTCTGGTTCTATGGACACCGTGTGTATGTGTGTGTGTATGAGTGTTTTGGTGTTTCTCCGTTACTGTCTGCCTCAGGAAGGGACAGAATTTCTGCAAGGCAGGCAGCTCTGCCAGAGGTACTTTTCTTAGGTTAATCAAGCCATGCCTTGTGGATTTTTCTACCATGGAGAGGAAGGCCTCAGTTTAGCGCATGGACAGTAACCATATTTTCCAAACCCCAAACAGGGACACACTGTCTGCCCGAGGACTGAGTTCTGCTTTGTGAGTGTGGCCATGTGAACTTCTCACCAAGGCAAAAAAATGACATCATATGTCATTAGCCATTTTATGAGTTGTCTTTCTGGAAGGTAAAATGGCAGGATGTTGGGACCACCCAGGGATACAGCAACAAGTGGCCCTTGGACCCTTCTCTCTGGAGCTAGTGATCTTTAAAGATAGTGGGGTCCAGCCCGGGGCAGGCGGCCTCTCTGCCCCACAGACAGAGACGGCCTTGGTGACATGGCATTGCTCAGGATCCCCGTGGTTATGAGCTCACCCTTGGGCTGCTGTAAGCTGCCAGCCTCTTGGGCAGTGAGTCAGCCGTGGGCTGTCACTCGATCTGGGCCACGGAGCCTCGGAGCCTCCCCAAATCCAGCGCTGCAGCCTGGAGCTGCCGTAGCAGGGGAAAGCCTGCCCTGCCCAGCCCGTCTGCTGCCTGGCAGGGAAGCAGCACCGGGTGATTGGAATTCTGGGCATTGTTAGGAAGCCCCCTTGTCACACCCACAGCAATCTCGCCCCTGCCAGAGGAGGCATGCTGAGCTTTGAAAGGGACTTGCCTGCAGCACACACAATGTTTCTTTGAAACACTCCAGAGATTTCACTGAATTAACCTCCTTTGTCCTTCATGGGATTCCACCGAAATTAGTCAGCTTTAATGGGTAGCATCTCATCCTACTTCCCTTTCTGCCTGAAAGCACACCCACTAGCTTCTCCCTCCAAACCCTTTGTTTTTCAGCTCTTCATGTCTCTTAGGACCCAGAGTTAACCGTCACAGGACCACACTGGGTGAGGAGGGGGAGGGAAGGAATGTGCATTGAGATTTATTTACTAAGGCCTTGCATCAGGAGCATGTATAAGTTTTATCCCATTGAATCCTCACCATAGATCTCTAAGGCAGAAATTATTATCCCATTTTCTAGATGAACAAACTGAGGATCAGACAAGTTATGTAACTTGTCCAAAATCACAAAGCTGGTAAGTGGATCAGAGATTCAAACTGGAGTCCATGTGACTCCTTAACTCCTGCTAATTCTGTTAACCAGCAAATTGGCAAAGGAGTTGTTTGGGGAGAAATCTCTATTTCTTATGGTTTTTGTTTATTCTTTTGCAAAAAAAAAAATTTTTTTTTTCTTCTCAAGGCCCTTCATTTTAGGAAATATTCTCATTGACTCCGTGACCCTGCTCTCAGTCATGGAGTGATATTTGGCAATGTGATGACGCAGTGCGACACACCGCAGGCAGGGTGCGGTCACCCGCTTGACCAAGCTACATAGCAGCGGGATCATACAGAGATCCCACGGAAAGCTGATGATCGAGCCGTGACCTTTCCTTTCCATCTCTTAAGTTCACCAAGTTGGTCCGGTCTACCTGCCCCTCCACTCCCCACTCCTCATTCACTCCCACCCTGGCCTCTGGTTTCTCTGATCTGTGTCCCTTTCCATGCACTTTGCTTACTGGAATTTTCCAAACCAAGGTGTACTCTTATAACATCATCTCTGCTTAAAAACCTTCCATGTTCCCAAACTATGGGAAAATGTCAAAATCCTTGAGTGGGTCCAACAAAGCCCTTCCCAATCTGCCTCCTTGGCTAACACCATCTTCAGCCGTTTCCCTCTGTGCACCAGGTTTAAGCCACTGCAGAATGCACAGCGGTCCCTAACCGGGCAGTACTTTTTCAGTCCTCTAAGCCTCCAGTCGGTGCTCTTCCTCCTCCCGCCTGGGAGAGGCTTCTCTGCTGCTCTGAACGGCAACCTCCCTCAAGAGCGAGCTCGAATGCCACCTCCTCCGAGAAGACAGGCTTTCTCCACGACGCACCACGGGGCTGCCATGCTGCACTAGTGTCTGTCTTCCCCAGGAGGCCAGCAGCCCTCAACCACAGTGGCAGGACTTGCAGGCGTGGTGGCACTCAGGATTGAAGTGGGTAGCAAGTAATTCGCACTATTAATAGAAGAAGCACCGAAGTTTTCAGACGAGCTGCTTTTGTTATAAATTGGAGTGGATTCAAGGTTATTCTTATAATGACGTCATTTTCACTCACTTGCATGTTTTTCTGAGTGGGCGAGAAAGGGGTGTGGTTGCAGCCAGCTTGCTGATAATTGTTCCAAATGTTCGAGAAAAAAGATTAAGCGGGGATCAACAGATCTCAAGATACATTAGTGGCCTGTGGATAATACGTGATGGAGGCAGACTTGTGTGTCTGCAGAGAGAATTTATTTGTGAGTGTGTGTGTGTGTGTGTGTGCACGCGAGCATGCATGTTTGGGGGCAGGGAGTGCTTTAGATATTCATATGGCACAAAAATATCCCCAAATGAGAGCAGTGATTGTTCACACCGTATTGAAGGTTAACTATCATTAAGAAGGAACAACGGGGAAAATACTTGATGTAATGCTAAGAGGGAAAAGAAGGCAGAATCTCAAACTGTGTGTACGTTATACGTACGGTACATAAAAAGTCAGTGTAAATCTGGAAGGAAGGCAAGCTAAGAAACAAAAGAGCTCTGATTTGTGAGATAGTGAGGTTGTGGGGATTTTTAAAAAAAATTTAATGGCTCCAGCAGTATGTCTATATTATAGACTCAGTCCCCTGGGTCTACCAACACCTGGGCTGGGCAGTGGGTGGTCAGCAGTCCCAAGGCTATTTCCAATCCATTTGTGATGTTCCTAGAGCTTCAGGGGGTAACAGACCACCCCATCTGCAGCCAATAGACCCATGAGCGCCGTCTTCAAACAGAGAGTTGATACAAAGTCCTCCATGCCGGTCATCCCTGTTTCAATCAGTCAAAGCCCAAGTGTCTACCCTCTCGGCCATCCTTTCCCTAATTCCGTCCTTTCCATCATGCCCGTGACCACCTCCTTGCCTGTGACCTCGCCCCTGACCCCCAAACTCTTACAACTGAGCCCATTCCACAGCCACCAAACAGCCCTAGGTCTTCAAACTTTCCCTCCCTGTGCCCCCTCCCACTCTGTCCTGGTACAAAAGGCCCGAGGACACCATGCCCTCCCCAGCCCTCTCCAGTGTAGCTGTTCAGTCTTTCATACCTGCAGCCTTAGGCTGGAAAGGTGTTGTCACTGTCCTCGTTCCCAAATGCTGCTTCCACGTGCTGTTCCTTGGTAGATCATGCTGTTCAGCTCCACCGCTCTCTTCCCCTCCGGGTTGTCATCATCTTCCAGCCCCCCATCGCCCCCTTTCCCGCATTGAAGACTCGAGCACCTGGCTGTGGTCTTTCTTTACACTCCCAACTCAGCTGACTTCAGTGTCCACATGGCTGCCTCATCCAACAGCGGGATTCACCCATTTCTTTCTTTCTTTCCCAGTGAAGCTCCTCCAAACACTTGTCTCTACCTACTATCTCCATGTTCCTTCTGCCCTCACTCTCCCCTCAGACACTCTGCACCGGTTGCTGGTCCCACAGTCATAAAAAACAGCTCCAGTTTAGGTCACCGATGACCTCCATGTCATCAGAGCCAAGGAACATTTCTCTGGCCTCATCTTCCTTGCCCTCTCAGCAGAGACTGACAGTGTTGATCATTTACTCCTTCCGGAAACATTCTTCCCTTGGCTTTAGAAATGAAATATTCTTGACCTTGAGCCTTCAGCAGAAGAATAAAAAAAAAGAAATGAAATATTCTCCTGATGTCTTCCCTGGTTTTCCTGCATCCTTTGTATGCTTACCCTTCTCATTTCCACCCTCAAATGCCTAAGTTCCTCTCCTCTTCTTACTCCATCATCTCTTCCTAGGTGATCACATCCTTGCCCACAGCTTCAGTTCTGTATAGAACTTAGAAAACCGTATCTCCAGACCCAGCCTCTTCTCTGAGTTCCAGGTGTGTAGATCTAACTTTCAACTTGATATTTCCATTTGGAAGTCTCAAAGGCAGCTCGGACTCAACAGGCCCCAAACCAAGTCCACAGTTGTTCCCCGCACACTGGGCCCTCTTCCAGCGTTCTCTGTCTTAGAGGATGGCAGCATCGCCCATCCAGTTGCACAAGCCAGAAATCTGAGTCATTCTTGGTATCTTCTCTCTTTCCTATCCTTCCTTAAATTCATCACCAAGGGCTATTTCTTCTCCTCCCTAAAAGTTTCTCAAGTTCATCCACTTCTCTTGATCTCTGTTGATCTCCAACTAGTAGAAGCCTTAGTCCAAGTCAACGTTATAATTTGCAAGGACTATTGCTGTAGTCTCTTAACTGGGCTATCCCATTTCTAATTTGAGCCACTTCAGCCCAGTCTCCGCAGAGCTCCTGCAGTCATCTTTCTGAAGTAGTCATCTAATTGTGTCATTCTCTGCTTAAAACCCATGATGACTTTTCATTTCTTTTAGTACAATAACAAAAAACCTTTGACATGGCCCATAGGTCTCCCCTCATCTTTCCCCTCATTTCATTCTCTCCTCTCTAGCCCCTCTGGCCTTCTTTCCTTTCTCCATACTCCTCCATTCTCCTCTTGCCACAGGGCCTTTGCATGGCAGTTCTCTCAGTCTGGAGTAGTCACCACTCTTTTAGCTTAGTGAACTTCTACTTATGCTTCACATATTGCAAGTATCCCTTTCCTGGGGAAAGTGATACTTTCCTGACCTCCCTAAAGTGTTCAGATTTCCCTTTTACAACATTTCATAACACCACACATGTACTTCTTCATGGCACTAACAGCAATAGACAACTATATGTGTCATTATTTGTGTAGTGGCACTTTCTCCCACTGACATTAGAGTTCCATGGGGGTAGGAATCATATATGATTTTGATCAACATCAAATCTCCAGCAAATAATATAGTACTTGAGCACCCGCTTAAAAATAACAGCCTCCATCACTCTTTGTTTTTTTATAGTTTTATTCTTTTTTATAGCAGTTATAACCACCCCCATATATGTATTTTTTTATCTTTCCTGTTATAATGAAATCTCCATGAGGGCCGAGAATTTGTCACTGATTACTTTATTCTCAGCACCAAAAAACAGTGCCTGGCACTTGGTAGCTATTTCATAAGTAGTTTTTGCATAAATAGTGTTTAATAAATATTTGTTGAAAGAATAAATATATTTTGTGTAATAATAATAACAGCCACCCTCCAACGGATGGTATTTAATTAGCCCATCTAACTATTATGCAGTTGCATGCCTGTATTTGTCATAAACATATCTATTACATAAAGTTATAATAGTAACTACCAAAATTATTGAAATAACTACCTCAATATATAAAACTGAACCTTTACCACAGTCAGTATTCCAGGTAACTCATTTATTTGCTTACCTACCCTTATAATAATTTACTAAACAATTGTGCCCAGAAAAAGAAAATCAAATATGATGCATATCCAATCTGTAATTGCAGTCTAATCTTTTAAGTAACTCTTGAGTTAATACTTATCTCCTCCAGGCTAAGTGTTCTCCTTTTGATCAGCACTGCCAAATTGCCTTTCCAAGACGTTTTGCTAATACTCCCTGCCCCTGGTGGGAATGGAAATGCTCGTTTTCCTTAACAAGAAGGCTAGTTTTCAAGGAACAAAACTGGCGGTAGTGAGGATGGACTGAAGATGGAGGTTGGAAAAGCAGGTGTCTAGAACTGGAAATCCCAGGGGAGAGAATGCGGTCTCTGCCTTGATGTCCGGTATAGCAATCGCACAGGCAAAAGAGCGGCTCAGGCTGATACTCCCAGCTTCTCAGTTCCTCCAAATCCTTGCTTCTGTGAGGACTTAAGAAATTTAGGTCACTTGCGCCACCTGCTGCCCAGATTGTGGATGGCTTGCCGACATCCGTGCCACTGCTGGGATTTTTTGGTTTGTTGCAAGCAATTTCTACCCAGCTCAGTCCCTTATCCATGGCTTTCTGACTTCCCTCTCCTTTCCTCCTTAGAGCACAGCTCCTGAGCTATGAATAGACATGAAGGCATGGCTTGGGATGGTGGCTTTGGGAGAACCGGGGCTCCCAGTGTCTACCTGTTGTTCTTATTTCTGGCAATACTTTAACCTCTTGTTTCAATTCAATGCCCTATTGGTCCCCGAGGGGCCCTGGAGTAAGAAAGATGAATGGGATGTGATTCTGCTCCTCAAGGAGCTTGTGGTATACAGGGTCAGACACATAAACAAATAATCAAAATGCCAGTGTTATGGCAGAGACGATACAGAGGTGGAGGGAGATGTGACGTGGTGGGAACGGGGGCCTCCACAGAGGAGACGATACCCTCACTCTAAGAGATGCGCGGGAGTTCGCAAGGGATCGGGGACGAGTGGCATTTTAGGCAGGAGGAATGGCATATGCAAACGTAGGGAGGCCAAAACCGTCTATTCTGGGAGCAGCAAGAAGTAACTTGATAAGAACTCTTAACATTTTGTCGTGGGTCTTTCCGGGCTCTTTGAGATGCATATTTATTTGGGAATGGATGTGCATATTTGGGAAGGGATGTGTGTCTGTGACTTGCTTTCATTTCACTAAACATTGTATTTCAGAATTCTCTGCATGTTGGTGAATAAAGAGCTACCTCATTGTGACTTCTGGACAATAGTCTATTGGTGTTGATCTATTATGGTTCCTCTTTAATAGACATTTTAAGTGGTTTCCAGTTTTTCGCCTTGTATGTGTATCTTTATGAATATGTGAAGATATTTCTGTAACACAGATTCTTTGAGAGGAAGTTGCTGAGTCAAAGAGTACCTATGTTGAAATTTTATTAATATTACTAAATGACCTTCCAAAAAGGCTTTGCCAATTCATATTCCTCACAGGGTGGCTAAAGTATGTCATGTACTAGTAAGTCTTTCACAGGTTTCTCTTTCTGACTCAATCCTGTGCATAATTTTTCTCTCCCTAAAATAACAATCCTGACAGTAATCCTACAGGTGTGGAATGAGTTGATTTGAAACAACTCTAAGTCTGTTGATACTGCCCCATTTTATAGAGGACAAAAAACTGAGGCTCAGAGGACATGGGTCTTATCTACAGTGCCCAGGTAGTTACAGCCAGAACTAGAACTTGGCCCCCCAGAATCCTAAAGCTCTTTCTACTACTCCGTTGCTAGGTAACACTTCTCCCTTTTGATTCTTGTGCCAATGCTACTTGTTGCCATGGTGCTGCTGGGACAAGGAGCAGTAAGTTGTAATTAAGCTGTGAGCTAGAATTTTTGCTCCTAGCAAAAAAGGGTTTTTATGCCCTTATGTGTGGGTGGACGGGAGATAAGGCCACCAGGGCTGCACCTGTGGTGCCAAGAGGGGCAGCTGGAGGGAGCCAGCTGCTTATTGTGTGAGTTTCACGTGGGGCAGATGTTCGTCTTCACTTTTGTCCACTTGAAACCATGTATGCCCAGGAGTGCATAGGCAGGGGTGGGGTCCCTGCCTACACACTGGCTTGTCAAAAATCAGCATCCAACTTCAGTGTCTGCCTTCTCTACTTGTCTAAAAGAAGTAGGGGCATCGTCGTCAATAACACCATTCTGGAATCAGACATTTAGCAACATTTTCTGATTCTCAGTTTTCCCATCTGAGTGTAGACAATAAGGGTGACCTCAAAGGTGATATATGTATTGAGTGAGAAAATGGGCGCTAGTCACTTAGTCAAATGCTCAACCTTAACTACCGTTTATTTAGCCATCAGTGCATGTAGCCAATATCAGTGTTTTATTTTTATCCTTCACCCACCCATTCGTCTTTGGATACTTTGCAGTAATCAAAGGGTTTCCAAAACATCTTTAGCATTCTATCACTCAATTGAGGGATTACGAAAGCTTGCCATGTTTTTCTCCTTAGATAAGAACACTCAAAAACAGATTTTCAAAGGATTTGATGTAGTGAAGTTCTGTACCTCAGAAATGTGTTATCTGCTCCAGGAATGAGTCATTTGTAGTAGGAGGAAAAGTGAAACTGTTTTTCAAAGACAACACAATGGAAATTGCACAATTCAAATTACTGCAATTGCCTTTTCAGCTGAATCCAAGGAGATTTTTTTTTTTAAATTCATTCACTTGACTTTTTGAACACCTCTTATATGTCAGGCCCCATGCAAGGCATGAAAAGATGAATAGAACATGGCCCTTGCCTCAAGGAGCTCACAGATTAGTAGGAAACAAGGCATTTAAAATAATTATAGCAATGTGATAGCTGCAGTAGCGAGGTCTGGGGATGGTCTTGTGGGGACACACAGTGGGAAGCCCTTAACAGGGCTGTGGTGTGGGGGAGAGAGGACTATCAGGAAGTACTTCACAGAGCTGGGATCAGCTAAGCTAAGTCTTAAAAGAAAGGGCAACCAGCAGCAGCAAGGATGTGGGGGAAGCAGGAGAGAGCAAGACGCCTTCCGCCTGGGGCACGGGCTGCATGCAGGGGAGGGCGGGAATGAAGCCCGTGTGCTCCAGGTCTGGCCTGCACTGTAGAGCTCACACCTCCTGGAAGCACCCCCGGCTCCCTCCCATTCCTGCAGTGCTCACAGCTTTCCTCCTGTACCTCCAGCTCACCCTGTCTCTGCTCCCACCTGGCTCCTCCTCCCCTGCCTTCTTAGCCCAGACCTCACCTTCCTACTTCCTCTGTCACACCCGGAACTCAAACCCTTATCTTTTGCTTCCCTTGCAAAGATGTTTCACTGCCTCTGGACTCTCAGGGTAAATGTTGCACTCAGTCTGGTCTTTTGCACAACCCTAGGCAGGTGTAGAACCTAATTCTGGCGTTGCCCTGGTAAGAGTATGAATCTCACCCTAGGGCAGCCAGGAGGAGTTGTCTCCATTGCCAACAGCACTGATTTCTTCTCCAAGGTGGTGTCCTGGGGTTCTGGCTCAGCAACTAGACTTTTGATGTAGGGAAGGCCTCCTCATTTTCATGTGAGGCCAAGCAAGTGCCATTTCTGGCCTATCATTTGATCCTGGCAGCAAAGACATGGGCCATCCCAAGTGTGTGGTGCTCACGGGTCCCAGCTGTGCCTTAGAGTAGGGATATGACTTTTTGTTCTTCCACCTCTGACAGTAGTAGGAGAATGGCCCGTTGCCTTTCATTGTTTCTCCTAGGACATGGAATCAGTCAGCTGCTACTCTGTAGAGTTCTCCCTACTGGCCCAGGGTTCTTCTTTGGAATGGAGTTATCTGCTAAGTAGGTGCGGTTCTGGGAAGAATTATGGACCAATCCATGATGAATTGTCCCAGATAACTGGGAAGGACAGATGCTTGTGTGTGGCTGCTGGGTTTATTGGCCATCTGGATGCCTCTATGAATAAACTCACCCTAGCGGGGTTGGGCCACAGACTGCACAACTCATGGGGACACCATGCACACAGACTTGGACGTGAATGTCACCTCCTGGAGTTGTGCAATGCAGGGTCCTCTGCTCCCGCTCTGGGCAGGCCCCCCTCAAGGCTGAGGAGGTACAGATATGTCTGCATGTGAATGGAGTGGGGAGGGGAACACAGGAATATACTCCACTGCATACTTCCTCCTGGTGCCTGAGTGGGCACTGGAAGGCTTTGGGGCACCAAGGACAGCCTTGACCAGACTCCACGATCCAACACTTCCATTTCTAGTCCACTGGGAAGCCCCCTCAAACTCTGTTGAGTTTGGGGAGGGGCTTCAAGATGGCTGACTAGAAGCATTTCGTGCCCGCCTCCTCCACTCAAAAGAGCCAAAATAGTATATAGTCAGTCACACTTCAAATATATTATCCTAGAGACACACTGAAATTTAACAGAAACGTGACAGGAAACGCCAAAAGCGGGAAAGGAGAAGGGAGCCTGCCGGGCCGGGATCTGCTGGGAGCCAGGAGTGACTTCCCGGTGGGGGGAAGGGTGAGTGAGAGACTCCCAGCGGCCCACACCCCCACTGTGGACCTGTGCAGTCCTGGCCGTGGGAGAACCCCTTGACCCTCCCAACCCCTGAAACTAACGTGGGGAGCTGCTGGAGACTGTGGGATGGAACTGCTCCAGGGAGGGCGCTCGCGCGGGTCCCACACCCTTTCTGAGACCTAAGTGGCTACAGCAAGGTGCCATTTTCAAACCTAGCTTTCTGCAGCCTGCTTGCTGTCCTGGGGCTCAGGAGGAAACTCAGGCTGCGGCTGACGGGACTGGAGAGTGAGCTGAGAGCGCTCCTGCAGCTGGAGCTAAGAAAGATGCGAGTGAGGCGTGGACCGCAGCTGCTGGCGCAGGAAGCGAGTGCTTCTGGAATGGAGACTGGGATGCGAGCAGGGCACAAGTTACCACTGGGACTTGGTTGTCAGCTGGGTGGGGACTCCTGCGGCTGGGGCTGGGGAACAACCTAGGCTTGGGCTACCACTGCCAAAGCTGGGAAGTGGTGAGCCCCACCAGGACTGGGACGTGGGAAGGACAGGCATTCTCCACCTGCCAGCCCAGGCTGTGACCACTGAGGACAGCCCTACCCTCTCCAGTGGCAGGGTCTCCATGTGGCTATTACTGCCCCTCACCTGAGCACTCTGCTTGGGGCCCGAGGATTCTATTGCCCTTGCCCACCACAGCTGGTGCCTGCTGGCACCACTGAGGGGCCTGAGCATAAGCCTGCCCAGCCCAGCTTCACCACCTGCCAAGACAGAGCACATAGCCTGGGGTCCTGGGAATTGCCCAACATAACCCACCACCTTGGGCACCTGAACACTCCTCCCAGTGGCCTGAAGTTGGGCCTAAACTCCTGGCAGCTATCCCTCAGCTGGCACCTACCTGCAACAGCCACCTGTGGGCCTGGAGACTGGCCTGCCCAGCCCATTACAGCCACTCCCAACATCAATGCACACCACTTGGGACCCAGATTCGTCCCATCACTGCTACTGTCATCACTCACACCAGTCCAGCTACCCAGAGGCCTGAATACCTGCCCACCCACCTTGTCCACTTCTGCCGCTACCACTACCCAAACAGGCCACCTGGAGGCCCAAAAATCAGCCCACTGGTAACTGTCAACACGGGTGCCAGTGTACACTGCCCTGGGGCACAAAGATGGGAGCAGGATAGGAGCACTAAGCCAACCGCTGCCACCACTGGGGCCTGAAGAAAGGCCCATCTGGCATCCTAGTCCCCAGCACAACTTCACCACAGCCTCCACCAATAACCATACTCTAACCCACCGAGGAAATCACGGATCCCGCTAACATGGTTTGGAGCCAAAGAAATCATATAGAGACTACGCGACTGCCAAAGTGCCCTACCCAGCCAACACCATAGACGCATCTTCAGGAAGAAGTCCTCCCTACCAAAGTAAATTCAAAACTAGGAAGAAGTGACTGTTACACCAGATGTGCAGATATCAAGGTAAGGCCAGAGGGAACATGAAAAAGCAAGGAAATATGACACCTCCAAAGAACAGAATAATTCTCCAGCACTCAAAAAGAAATCATTGAAATCCCAGATAAAGAATTCAAAATATTGATTTTAAAAAAGCTCAATGAGATGCAAGAGAATTCTGAAAAACAATACAAAGAATTTTTAAAAATTCAGGAAATGAATGAGAAATTTACCAAAGAGATAGATATCTTTTAAAAGTAGAAATTCTGGAACTTAAGAATCCATTGAAAGAAATTCAAAGTACATTTGAAAGCTTCAACAATAGAGTAGATCAGGTAGAAGAAAGAATCTCAGAACTTGAAGACAGGTCTTTTGAAATAATCCAGTCAGACAAAAATAAAGAAAAAAGAATAAAAAGGAATGAGAAAAATCTTTGTGACACTTGGAACAAAATAAAGTGATTGAATATTTGAATTGCTGGCATCACCAAGGGCTAAGACAGAACCAATTAGAGTTAAAGGTGCAAACATGTTGTCAGATAGATGGAATAAATTCAGTGTTTGATAGCGGAGCAGGGTGACTACGCTTAACAAAAATGTATTTTGCGCAGGTCATGGACACCCTAAATAGTAGTGATCACTGACTTGATCACTACTCATTATATACGTTTAAGAAAATTTCTCATGTACCCCATAAATTTATACAAATAATTTTAAAAGAAATAAATTTCAAATTCAAAAAAATTCCATCGGGTCTGGATGGAGTCGAGGGCATGAAGTGTATCACACCCTTCCTTGTACTTAACATTGGCTGAACAGAGGCCAAGCTTTTGTCTAGTAAGTTCTTGGCATTCCTAGTCTAGAATAGGATAAAATAATCTCAGAAACCACCTCTCCCCCACAACACACACAAATACATCTCACTGCTAGTAACCTACCTTGGTATCCTGTTATCAATTTTTCATGAGTGTATTACTGCATGGTGTTAGTGAACATTAAGTTCCCATTGTATTATGCTTTGCAATGCCCCTGTCAGGCAAATGTATTTGGGGAAGGGTAAGGAGAACCTGAAGTCCTGTTGCACAAACAAGAAGGTCAATGAAATTCCGAAGTGGCTCTACTGCTACTTGCTGTAGTATCTTGGGCAAATGACTAAAATCCTCAGTTTTCTCAAACAAGTAGAACAATAGTGTCTACCTTAAAATTGTTTTCAAAATTAATGAGCTAAAACACATGTAAAGTACTTGGCATTGTACTTGGTACAGAGTAAGCTCTCAGGAGTATTAGCTATGATGATATTGTTTTATTTTTATTAATATTTCTAACACGGGTTCAAAGATTTTCTATTGACAGCTCAACACCATTCTCTGTCTTCTCTACTCTCCCCTGTGTTGTGAGAGCTGGAAGCCTGAGTACTGCAGATTCCAGAATCCCTGGCCAGTGTTCTGCGTTAGATTCCACTAATTAGAGGTAATCGCACGAGATTTGGAATACGGGGAAGAGGAGGAAACCATTGCATTGCTCCTTTGTGGTAATGAACAGATGCATGGCTTTAGCAGATGTGGCTTTAGCATTTTTGGTATCTGCGCTTTCCTCTGCTGTTCACCTTCCTTGGGGCTGCAGACATCTGTGATCATTGCTAGTTTCCTCTGGCTATTGTATAATGACTTTCTGCCTCTGGAACCGAGAAGTAGCCTGAGAACCAGCCACACTTTTGCTCCTTCAGCCCCTTTCAGTTCTTTAGCAAGCATCAAATTTCCTCGATTAAATTCCTTCTTGCTTAAAATACCTAGAAGGGTCTTTCTGTTTTCTTGACTAGTAAAAATGCTTGGCTTTGGTCTTGCTGGCCAAACTGAGAACTTAGAACTTTGCCTTTCTCCTGCATTATTGAATGTTCACTGAAATAATCAGGCAACTAATGATCCTTGAGCCTTATTTCTGCCCCAAGAACCCCAAATGGTCCTTTATTTTTAGGAAGTGGAAACAAAGGGCAGATCTCCCTGTCCAAAGGTATTACTATGTCCCTGTGCTTTCTATCAGCCTGAAACATATGAATCCCTAAACTCTTCTTTTTAGAATGTTAATTCCTCCTGAGGAATTAACATGTCCCGTGAATTACTCTGATTTGATAATCATCTTGTCTAACCCATAACTAATATCATTTTAGGGAAAATTTTAATTTTATGCATAAGGAACATTATAAATGCATTAATAATTATCTAAATGAAAGAAAAAGCACACCCACATTTTAAGCATCCTGACAGTCGAGTTGTTTTGATGTGTCTCTTTTTGTTGCCTGTTTGTCTTATCCACATGCATATGTAATTAATTTTACATAGTGCTAGCCATTGTGAAAACACATTTCTATATTCTGCTTTTTACACTTCACAACACAGTGCTGAATTTTCCATCTTGTTATGTATATACTTTCTATTAATAATTATCATGTTTAATTATCTCATAATATTTAGTTAAGTGAATTGATAGTAATTTACTAGCATTTTCCCCCATGGCTGAATATTTAGGCAGATTCTAATTATTTTGTTAGTATGCTTAATGCTTCAATAAACATCTTTTTGCTTCTGTTGATTAATCTGCTTAGGATAAATTACCATGAGTGGAATTTCTAGTTCAGGAAGCCTAATTAACACTTCTTGAATGGACTTCCATTATCTCAAGTAACCTCTCGGGTTTTATGCTTGATTAGTTCCTTTAATGGAATAGATGGAAAGAGGGAGAAATAATCAGAAATTCCGGGGTTCTTCTAAAGTCAGGCTCTCTTAGATGTGAGAGACTTTGGGCCACCAGAGAGCTGTGTGAGGAGATGTGACGCTGAGAGATCAGAGCGAGAGATGAAGATTAGGAAGACACAGAGATAACCACAGTCTCTGCATTAATCAGAAAAAGCTAACTAACGGTGGCAATGAACAGCCCCAACCTTTTAATATAATGAATTTTTATTTCTTGCTTGGTGATAGGTTGGGGGAGGGACCTCCAGAGTTATCCAGGCTATTCCATCCTGAGACTTCACGCAGCTCTGCATCACCGGTGTCCTGTCCATACAGATGGGGAAAGAGAGCATCACGTAGGAGAGGTTTTTATGGGTCAGGCCTGCTGGGCGTCTCCCTCCCTTCTGCTCATATTCCTAGGTGCAGAACTCAGTCTTAAGTCCTCACTTAAATACAGGGAAGGCTAAGAAATACAGTTCAGTTGTATGTCCAGGAGGAAGAGGAGAATATGGACTCTCTGCCACAGTCTTTCCCAAAATTTAGCCAGTCAAGCCTGGGAACAAGAGGACCCAGCAATGGGAAGAAATGAAGCTTTGCTGCTTGTACATGCTTTGCAGGCAAAATGTTGCAAATAGAGCGTGCCTTTCCAGTTTCTGGCAGTTCTAAGCAGTGGCTGCAAGTATCACACAGTTCTGAGACCCCAATCAACACAGGAAGAGGGACAAAAAGGGACACTTTTTACTTTTGCCTGGATTTCAGGGGAGGCCAGGCACTGGTGATACTACTTGCTAACTCCCTGTGGCCTGGTTCCTTCAGTTCTTAAGTTTCAGCAGATATTTCTGGCTCCAGATCTTTGGTGCCATTTTTCCAGTTTCCTGACCTCAGGTCTTCCTTCCTTCCTTATTTTTTGGATGTTTATTATGTGCTAGCCATTATGCTAAGAACTTTATATATGTGATGAGAAGAAAGAAAATATTGCCACACTTTGAGTTTGTTAGCTTAGAAAGGTGGCAGAAATCCATTAAGGGGGGGACCCTAAACCTGTCCTTTTGTTAGGGACACTCCTTATTAGACTTGTTTGGCTATAAAAGAGAAGTCTTCCCTGAGTATAATCAAACAGGAAGAGGTTTAGCAAAAAATAAATAAGTAAATACATAAACAAAATGCAGAGAGAGAGAGAGAGAATGAATTGCAGAGGGAAAAGAATTTTTGGAGTTGGAGTTGTCTTCTGTTAAATCTCAAGACAGTACTGGCGATGTAGAAAAGGAGGTAAAATGTTTCAAACTTGGCTACTCATTCAAATTACATGGGGCACTTTGATTTTTAAGACTTAAAAAAATAAATTTTAAAAATGAAAACCTGAAATGCATACAGAAAATTGTATACATCAGAGGCGTATAGCCTGATGGATTTTCACACAGTGAGCATCCCCGTGTAATCGACACTCAGATAAAGCAGGTAACTATTACCAGCATCCAGACGTCTTCTCCAGGTCCCCTCCCGGGTACTACCCTGCTCCTCCAAGGCAACCACTATTCTGATTTCTAACGCAATAGATTAGTTTTGCCTATGCTTGAATTTTATATGAATGTAATAATAAAGGATGCGCTCTTTGTGTTGGACTTTTGTAACATTGTGAGAGTCAACCGTGTTGATACAAGCAGCAGGAATTTGGTCATTTTCATTGCTGTATAGCACGAACATAGCAAGAATATATAGTGTGGATATTTCTCAATTTATTTGTCCATCACTGATGGACATTTATATTTTTCTATTATTTGGCTATTTTTTTTTTTAAGGCAGGCATGAAAATGAGGTTTATTGAGGAGAGAGAGATAGGATTATGGGGCAAGAGCAAGATATAGGTTTACAGAGCATGGTACATACGCCACAGATGATGACTGGACCCATTGTCACAGCAAAGGGAGAGCAAAAGGAAGGGCTGTTTGGCTATTTTTAATACTGCTGTTAGGAACATTCTTTTAAAAAATGTTATTGTGGTAAAATATATGTAACATAAAATTTTCTGTTTAAACCATTTTAAGTGTATAATTCAGTGGCATTAACTACATTCATTATTATCTACTTCCAGAACATTCTTTTGGTGTGACAACTTTACTGAGATTTAATTCATATGTCATACAGTTCACCTTTTAAAATGTAAAATTCAATGATTTAAAAAATATTCACAGAGTTGTGCAACCATCACCACAATCAATTTTAGAACATTTCCATCACCCCAAAAAGAAACCCTATACCTGTTAGCAGTCTCTCTCCATTTCCACCCACCAGGCCCTCCCAGCCTTAGGCAACTGCTAATCTACCTTCTGTTTTTATAGATTTGCCTATTCTGAACATTTTTCTATAAATAGAATCATACATTATTTATATTAGGTCTTTTGTGACTGGCTTCTTTCACTCAGCATAGCATTTTCATTCACGTTGTAGCATGTGTCAATACTTCATTCCTTTTTATGGCTGAGTTATAGTCCATCTTATGAATATGCTACATTTTATTTATCCATTCATCATTGATAGATATCTGGGTTGTTTCCAGTTTTTGGCTATTGTGAATAATACTGCTATAAACATTTGTGTGCAAATGTTTCTGTGAACATATGTTTTCATTTCTCTTGGGTGTATGCCTAGCAGTGGAATTGCTGGGTCGCATAGTGACTTTATCTTAAATATTTTCAGAAACTGCTGGACTGTTTTCCAAAATGGCTTCATCGTTTTATGGTACCACCAGTTCTGTATGAAGGTTCCTGTTTCTCCATACCCTCTGTAACACTTACCTTTGACAGCTAATGATGTTGAGCATCTTTTTATGTGTTTATTGGCCGTTTGGATATCTTCTTTGGAAAAATGTCTACTCAGATCCTTCACCCATTTTTAAAATTGGGTTATATGGGTTTTTTTTTATTATTGAGTTGGAAGAGTTCTTTATATATTTTAGATATTAGTCCTTAATCAGATATATGATTTACAAATCTTTTCTTCCATTTTGTGAATTGTCTTTACGCTTTCTTGATGTCATCATTTGAAGCACTGAAGTTTTAAATATTGACAAAGTACAATTCATCTTTTTTTGTTGTTGCTTGTGATTTAGGTGACATGTCAGAAACCATTGCTTACTCCAAAGTTACAAAGATTTATGCCTATATTGTCTTCTAAAAGTTTATAGTTTTAGTTGTTACATTTAGATCTTTGATTCTTTTTTAATAAACATTTTTATGCATTATTTTTGGTTAATATATGTAGATGTTTCTGGTGGATATACACATAAGAGTGGAATTGCTTGGGACATAGGGGTTTTATATGTTCAGCTATAATAAATATTAGAAAAAAGTTACAATAGTGGCTATACAAATTTATAGGCTGACCCATAGTGTATAAGAGTTCAAGTTGCTATCTAACCTTTCTAATACACTGACAGTCTTTTTCATTTTAGCCATTCTAAGGATGTTTACTTGTATTATATTGTGGTTTTACTGTGCATTCCTCTGATGACTAATGAAGTTAAAAATCTTTTAATATGTTTGTTTGCCATTTGGATACTTTTTTTGTGAAGTGTCTATTCAAGTCTTTTTCTCATTTTTTTCTTATTATAGGGATTCTGTCTCAGTTATATGTTGCCAGCTAACTAAACACTCCAAATCTTAGTGGCAATGATTTATCATTGATTTGTAACAATGACAAAGCATTGATAGAACAACAATTCCTCACTTTTTTGTGTGATTTTGTGAGTTGGGTGGTGATTCTTCTGCTGCTTATGCCTGAGTTTACTTGTGGATCTACATTCTACTAGAAGTTTCACTGATAGTGCAGAAATAGATTCTATCTCTGTTTGAGAGGAAAGACAAGGTCACATTACAAAAGGCCTGCATAGCGGGATGGAAAGAGATTTTTTTGGAGCGGGGGACAGAGTCTCGCTCTGTTGCCCGGGCTAGAGTGCCATGGTGTCGGCCTAGCTCACAGCAACTTCAAACTCCTGGGCTCAAGTGATCCTCCTGCCTCAGCCTCCCAAGTAGCTGGGACTACAGGCGTGCGCCACCATGCCTGGCTAATTTTTTCTATTTCAGTTGCCTGGCTAATTTCTTTCTCTCTTTCTTTCTTTCTTTCTTTCTTTCTTTCTTTCTTTCTTTCTTTCTTTCTTTCTTTCTTTCTTTCTTTCTTTTTTTTGTAGAGGGTTCTGTTCTTGCTGCGGCTGGTCTTGAACTCCTGACCTCAAGCGATCCTCCCACCTTGGCCTCACTGAGTGCTAGGATTATAGGCATGAGCCGCCGCGCCTGGCCCGGAAGGAGTTTTTGACCATGAAACAATTCACCACAGCTTCTCCAACTCTGTGGCTTGCCTTAACTCTCTCTTAATAAGGTCTTTTGATTTTAACAAAAGTCCTTAATTTTAAGGTAGTCCATCTATGAATATTTTCCTTTATGATTAGTGCTTTCTGTATTGCATTTAAGAACACAAAATAATGAAATATTAAAACATTTGCCTTGGCCGTTTAGAGTGCTGTGATTACAGGTGTGAGCCACCGTGCCTGGCCAACAACTTCTTTAACTTTTTTTCCTCCAGCTCTTCTAAGAGTGTGTAAACTCCTAAATATTCATTAAACTCTTTGTACTGAGAGTACACATAGTGGCTTTTGTTTTCAATGCTAAACCCTGACTACTCTATTGATTCGTATCCAGTGATGTTGCCAAATTCATGTATGAATTATAATAGTTTGCCTGTAGGCAGATTGTATTCTTCCTACACAATCGTGTTGTGTGCATATAATGGGACTTGATTAAATTAAAAAGCACAGCCAAAGAAATAATCAACAGAGCAAATAGATAACCTACAGAATGGTAGAAAATATTCATAAGCTATATATCCAATAGAGAGCTAATAACTAGAATCTACAAAGAACTCAAGCAAATCAACAAGGAAAAAACAAACAACCACATTAAAAAGTGGTCAAAAGATATGAACAGAAGCTTTTCAAAAGAAGATAGACAAATGTCCAATAAACATGAAAAAATGCTCTACATCACTAATTATTAGAAAAATGAAAATTAAAACGACAATGAGATATCACCTTTCCCCAGTTAGAATGGCTTTTATTAAAAAGTCCAAAAGTAACAGATGCTGGTATGGATGTGGAGAAAAAGGAATGCATATATACTGTTGGTGGGACTGCGAACTAGTACAACCTCTATGGAAAACAGTATGGAGATTCTTCAAAGAACTAAAAGTAGACCTACCATTTGATATAGAAATCCCACTACTGGGTATCTACTCAAAGGAAAAGAAATCATTTTATCAAAAAGACACCTGCACTGGAATGTTTATTGCAGCACAATTCACAATTGCAAAGATGTAGAATCAACCCAAGTGCCCATCAATTCATGAGTGGATCAGCAAAATGTGGTATATGTTTTCTATGAAATACTACTCCATGAAGAAGGATGAATTAAGCCCTTTTGCAACAATTTGGATGGAACTGGAGACCATTATGCTAAATGAAGTATTTAAAGAATGGAAATACAAACACCACATGTATTTGCTCTTAAATTGGAACTAACTGATGAACACACATGTGCACAGAGGGAAGTAAAACTCAGTGGAAATCAAGCAGGGGAGAGGGGGGAGGAGACGATGGGTGAAAACCTACCTAATGGATACAATGAACACTATTTGGGTGATGGGCACATTTATAACCCTGATTCAAGCATAACAA
>NW_012150174.1:6590155-6590704 GCF_000956105.1 Propithecus coquereli
TTTACAATCAGTTCTTAAGTTGTTTTGGGAAATAAGGATGGTCTGATACAGGCTGGTGTATCATAATCAGAAACAGAAGTAACCGGAGGAGACCAAATTTTCAAAAAATGTTTGGACCTCATGCCCATATATTCTGACTTAATTGGTCAGGAGTGGAGCCCAAGAACTGGTATTATTTTTATTGTTATTTATTTTTTTTTGAGGCAGAGTCTCACTCTGTTGCCCGGGCTAGAGTGCCGTGGTGTCAGCCTAGCTCACAGCAAACTCAAACTTCTGGATTTAAGCAATCCTTCTGCCTCAGCCTCTTGAGTAGCTGGGATTACAGGCATGCGCCAACACGCCTGGCTAATTTTTTTCTATATATTTTTAGTTGTCCAGCTAATTTCTTTCTATTTTTAGTAGAGACATGGTCTCGCTCTTGCTCAGGCTCATCTCAAACTCCTGGCCTCGAGCAATCCTCCCACCTTGGCCTCACTGAGTGCTAGGATTATAGGCATGAGCCGCCGCGCCTGGCCTGGAAGGAGTTTTTGACCATGAAACAATTCACCA
>NW_012150174.1:6601509-6603680 GCF_000956105.1 Propithecus coquereli
CCTGCCTGACACCCAATGACCGTTATTCCTATATGTGCACTTAAGTGTTGATCAGTTAATACCAATTTGATGGTGAGCACATGTGGTGCCCATTTTTCCATTTCCAGGATACTTCACTCAGTAGAATGGGTTCCAGCTCCATCCAGGATAATACAAGAGGTGCTAGATCACCATTGTTTTCTGAGTCTGAGTAGACCTCCATGGTATACATATACCACATTTTATTAATCCACTCATGTATTGATGGGCAGTTGGGTTGTTTCTCAGTTTGACATTTTCAATACTCCAGAGATGAAAAAAGGGTACCTCGGGGTTGCTTTAACTGGCATTTATTTGGTTAAGAAAGATGAAGCTTTCCCCCTGTGGACTTCCACATTTTTATCTCTTCTTTTACAAGTTTATGATCATATCTTTGGTCCATTTTTCTGTTTGGATCCCAATAATGTTTTTCTTAACTTTTATAATTCACTTTTTGTAAATCATTAGTATTAGCCTTTGCAAAACGTAAGTGACCCAGTTTTGTTAGTTCATGATTTTCCTATCATAGCAAATAATTAGCACTTAAGTATGTTTACTGAATTGTGATCTTTTAAATCATTTTATATCTTAAAATAAAATTGAATATGTAGGCAAAGTGGAAAGATCACCACTCAAAGGCAATCACTGACGTTTTACTAGGCTCTTTTCGAATAGCTGAATACTTTTCCTTCAAGTTGTATTCTCATTTACCTATTTTATAGTGCTTTCTTAGTTTTTTTTTCAGGTTTGCTCTGTGATAAACTATGTTGTTACAAGGACAGACATACTAAATTGTAAGTATTTGTATTTACAATTGTATTCCAATCCCCAAGCCGTGTGATCAACCACCTCCCCCACCAAACACAGGCATACACACACACACACACACACACACACTCTCTCTCTCTCTCTCTCTCTCTGTTTCTCTGTCTCTCTCTCTAAGAATAGCAGTCCAGAGGAAGGCACTTTTGCTTTGCTAAGCTGAAAGAGTAGATGACGTTATGAATGGCTGAAGATATGAGGATTAGTTTACTAAGAAGGTAGTTGGATTTGACCAGAGGAGACCCATATTAGAGAAACAGGCTGTGGGATAGAGAAGTTGGAAGAGTTGCTCTTTGGGAAGAGAGAGATATTTAAGAGGATACTAACAAAATTTTGATGTATAAACACACATGTGGGTTAATGAACTATTTATTTTGTCTGTGATACACTCAGTGCGAAAACTGAGAGCAAGCATTTAGAAACTTTCACAGTAATTTGATATTGCTGC
Source organism: Propithecus coquereli (assembly GCF_000956105.1). Taxonomy (NCBI): domain Eukaryota; kingdom Metazoa; phylum Chordata; class Mammalia; order Primates; family Indriidae; genus Propithecus; species Propithecus coquereli. The sequence goes on from NW_012150174.1 coordinate 6,602,798, forward strand.
AAGATACCCAAGTGCATGATCTGTGGACTTGTCTTGTAGAACAGGGAATGCGGACAAGCATAGGACTAGAGCAACAGGACCACCTCGTAACATGCAATATTTTAGGGTCAGCAATGTGTAACCCAAAAGTTTATAAAAATCTGAAAACATGTATGATTATAAAAATGGTTATTTTTATGATCATTTTAATTTTTAATTAAGGTTGTTTTAAAATTTACATTTTTCACTTTAGGAAAGTAAGAGTTGCATGATTTCTTATTTAATTCGCAGATGGCAAAACAAGCTCCACTGGACTGTTTCATCGAGGAAAGATACAACTTTTCTGAACGTGACAGCAGCAAGCCCAAGGATACTAGCAGAAGTGGTTCTGAGACACTGAAGCTCAAAAGCATCTGAACCAGTCTTACTTGGAAATATGATACCTCATACATTCAGTACAGGTTTGTAGCCCGAACTGATGGTGAAGAGCTTAAAAACAGTGCTTTAAGTTATAGAAATGTGCTGTCTAATGAAGAAATAAACCCATCAAAATTTAAAAACAAGCTTTATTTGAAAGAGTATAGAAATAAAAATGTAATTATTAAAAGGTGACAAGCAGATGTACAATACTCTACATATAATCATTAGTACTTTACAGGCTTCTTATAAAGTAGCATTTCAGGTTGCCAAGTCTGAAAGACCCTTAAAATTGCTGAGACATTGCTAGGAGAGTCGGTAGACGTTGGGTGAACCTGTGGCAAAAAATAAGATTCGAGTGCTGCTTTAAAATGATACAATAGCTCAATATATTCAGAAACTAACTAATGATATGAAAACCAACTCGTAAAACACAAAATGCTTGCATGGTGTGTTTTACTGAAATTTGACAAATTCACAGATATTG
>NW_012150174.1:6603730-6608198 GCF_000956105.1 Propithecus coquereli
TAAAATCTGGATGGCAGGTTTCTCTTATATACTATTCCTAGAAGATCTAGGAACACTGGCTCCACATCCTCACAATGAGCTGGGCTGGATAGTAGCCCAGTTTCTAGTTTGCCGTACGTATCCCCAGCAATCTCTTTTGTCTTATTTCTCATTTACTTCACTGATTTATATTACTGGCCCTGTCTTGTGGCAATGAGCTAGAACTTCATCATCATTCTCTAGCCCTTTACCCAGATTTATTTTTCTCTGTAGCATTTAGAACTAGCTGACATTATATCATAAGTGTGTTTGTCTGTGTCCCTCATCGACCATTCCATAGAGGCAGGAACTTTGTTTTGTTCACTGTTGTTGTATCTCCAGCATTTAGAACATTTCCTGGCACATAGTAGGCTTTGAATAAATATTTGTTAAATAAACAATTCCACAAATTTGAGTTTTTGACCCTTGATGTAAGGATGGAAGCTTAGACACTGTGATCGGAGACTGGCTTCACAGTGAGAAATCCCTGAAAGGGGGGCTGGAAAAAAAACCTCCTTCCCCTTGCAACAAGGTTCCGCAAGGGAAGGAAAACCAACAAAAGGGGGCCCGGCCTTCCCCAACCCCCTCACTCATTCCTCCTTCAGCGAAGAGAGGGAACAGGTTATCTGATTGGTGAGTTCGGGAGAAGGACAGGTCACATGCAGCCCAGCAACTTGCTACGTCTCTTCTCTTTTCTTTTGGAATTTGGCTTCCTGAATCAAGCACACGTTCCATTTACTTCTCCATATCCTATTTCACAGGACTGCCTCCACCCCACTCCCAGCAAGGGAAGCCTGTGGTTTGTTAGCACTGTCTGGGTGAGTAAATTCAATTCGTGGATAAAGTGTTAGGAAGCCCTCTTAGCATTTCTACTGCAGTTTACTCACCTACCTTTAGTGAAAAAAAAAAAAAAAGAGGGAGGAGGGGATACATTTTGGTCTCTGTCAGTCTCACTACTGGGTCTAACTCCCAGTTGGTTTTGAACTTAGAGAAGTGCTATTTTTGAATTCCCTAAGACCTGTGAGGAATTGTGAGGCATGATGACTCCTGACGTTGAGTTTTCTACCTGGCTGCGATTACTCTTTGTTACTCTCAACACTGTAGGGAAAGACTTTCACGTACACATGAGCCTTCACTCGGTGGCACTCTGGGGAATGAAGGGAGAGAGGCAACTGTCTCAGGGCTCCAGGCAGGGACCAGGAATGAGGAAGTTAAGCTGAGGATCAGCACTTAGGAACCCTGGAGGTGTCAGAGAGAGGCTGTGGCATGGCCTGAATGAGGAATAGTGTTGGACATACAGCTCATTCCTCAATATGTTAGTGACAAGTGATTCCTGGAGGGGTGCCAGTGATATACACATATCCTAAGTAAAGAGTAACAAGGTAAACTATTCCTTAGGGCAATCATTTGTTTTTATTTTATTGTTGTAGACAATAGGACCGTGAAAGTCCATTTTTTCATAATAATAGACTAGAATATGAATAGGGGAGATCAAAATTCTTCCCCTGCACACATTCACACTTTCCTCCAGGGACCTCCAGAGAGGGGAAACTCTTGGAAGAGGAGGGGTTGGGGCACTGACAGGACTAGATTTAGAACCCTGTGGGGAGCTGTGGCTTCTTTATTGAAAAATACCCAAATCTGTGTGTGGCCAGCATCAGGGAGTTGAGTAGAAGCCAATGCTTCCAGACGTTCCCATATCCCTTGCCATTGACATGAGTTTATTTCATCACCATATGATGAAGCCATGGCAGATGTTCTCCATGCAGGCAAGCAAGGACCTTTTTGAATGTCATATTTAGAGTGACCAAGAGAAGGATGTCTGTGTTGTGTGACCTTGCTGATACGCGTCTGACTGGCCCCATATGGATACCACCAGGTATCCCTTCAAAACAGAGGATGGGTTTCTTGACAAGCTGAAGGGCGATTATAGCTTAAAAAAGAAAAACTCAGCACACATACTTGGCTGGAACTAGATAGGAAGGAACCACATTCCCATGATACAGATGAAAAAACTGAGGCTTAGAGGGCATAAGTGATTTGTTCATGGTCACAAAGGCAGAAAGTGATGGAGCCAGCATTTGGCTATCAGTCAGTTTATGTACAAACCCTGCATCCTTTGGCTAATCCACTGCACCACCTCACATGTCATTACTAGAGATGGGGAAAGGCCCTCATCCTTTAAATTTTTCTCCTGGCCCTGCAGATCTACTTTAAACCTATCTCTGCTCTGCTCCGTGCTCTGCAAGGCTGACCTCGTGTGTTGTATCAAATGGCTCCTTTGTCCTCTGGCTTCCAGTTGGGTTTGGCCAGTGGCAGGCACAGGCAAGAAGTCAGAGGGTGGGAAGAGAATGGGGGCAGGTTGTTAATTTTTCTGAATCTCCTTCACCAGGCAACGGATTGGCTGTTTCTTTCCACCGATGGCCACAACTCCATCCCAATATCCCTTTCTTGTAGCTATTCTCTTCGAATTCTGGTAACTTCTTCCTTCCTCTATGCCTTCAGGCCCAGCAGTGGTAAAGGCTCCTTTTTCTTGTTAGCCCCAGGTGTGTTATCCTGCCTTGTGGTTTCTCTTAACCCTTATAAATAATCCCTTCCCCAAACCGGAACTTTGACCTATCAGCTGTGTGCTTGACAAGGTTACTTAGCCTCTCTGAGCACGTGTCCTTGAATGGGAATAAGGATAATAACACTTTACTTGCCTAATGGAGCGGTAAGCATCAAACAGGGATCAAGCATGTTATGCGTCTACTCATTGCCTGGTACATTGAAGGCACTTAGTAAATGGTAGACGAAATATTTAGGATCTCATCTCGAGTATAAAATAAATTTGGGGCTATTGGGTACATTTACTATAAAGAACAGTAGAGGGCAGACTTTACAAAGTAATTTATGAAAATATGTTGTCTTTCAAATCGTCTTCCAAGAGGAAAGTGAGAATTCCAGAAATGACTTTCTTAAATGCTTTGGCTGAAAGATGCCTTTATCACTACTTTTAATTTCTTCACGAAAACCAGGACTCTCTTGTTATGCAAAAATTCCAAAGGAGGGTACTGGGCAATGTTTAACTGGCAACTTTCATTTTTATGTGTATGCCTGGTCCCCGCAGATAACGGTGGAGTGTTTTCGACAAGTTTCTTTGACCACCTTTATGCCTGTCATAGATTTGATGACAAATAGAGGAAACGAAAGATGTTGAATTTTCCTGACATCATTTCAAATTGCCTCATTTCAAAACTGTATGAAATCTGTGACTAGAAGCATCATGGAATACAAAAAGTCAACGTGTTGCTGGTGGGTGATCAGGTATCAGGTTACACCTAAATTAATGATTGGGGTTGGAAGTGGGTGCGAATTTCATTCCACCTCAAAAGAATAAATGGGCGTTTAATAAATATCTGTGGAAATCTGAAGAGATTCTAAAATATAAACGTTTGTTTCAGTTTACGCTGGAACTGCCCCTCTTAGTGTCTGGGGGAACCAGATTCACCCAGTCTTCACTCCATTAAGTGTTATTTATCTCAGCTTGACATATTCTTTCTTTCTTTTTTTTATTTCAGCATATTATGGGGGTACAAATGTTTGGGTTATGTATATTGCCCTTGCCCCACCCGAGTCAGAGCTTCAAGCGTGTCCATCCCCCAGACAGTGCGCACTGCACCCATTAGGTGTGTATATACCCATCCCCTCCTCCCCCTCCCACCTGCCTGACACCCAATGACCGTTATTCCTATATGTGCACTTAAGTGTTGATCAGTTAATACCAATTTGATGGTGAGCACATGTGGTGCCCATTTTTCCATTTCCAGGATACTTCACTCAGTAGAATGGGTTCCAGCTCCATCCAGGATAATACAAGAGGTGCTAGATCACCATTGTTTTCTGAGTCTGAGTAGACCTCCATGGTATACATATACCACATTTTATTAATCCACTCATGTATTGATGGGCAGTTGGGTTGTTTCTCAGTTTGACATTTTCAATACTCCAGAGATGAAAAAAGGGTACCTCGGGGTTGCTTTAACTGGCATTTATTTGGTTAAGAAAGATGAAGCTTTCCCCCTGTGGACTTCCACATTTTTATCTCTTCTTTTACAAGTTTATGATCATATCTTTGGTCCATTTTTCTGTTTGGATCCCAATAATGTTTTTCTTAACTTTTATAATTCACTTTTTGTAAATCATTAGTATTAGCCTTTGCAAAACGTAAGTGACCCAGTTTTGTTAGTTCATGATTTTCCTATCATAGCAAATAATTAGCACTTAAGTATGTTTACTGAATTGTGATCTTTTAAATCATTTTATATCTTAAAATAAAATTGAATATGTAGGCAAAGTGGAAAGATCACCACTCAAAGGCAATCACTGACGTTTTACTAGGCTCTTTTCGAATAGCTGAATACTTTTCCTTCAAGTTGTATTCTCATTTACCTATTTTATAGTGCTTTCT
>NW_012150174.1:6610553-6624399 GCF_000956105.1 Propithecus coquereli
GTAATACTTCCATGCAAGGAGGGAATGCAGCATTTTTTTTCAATGGTAGATAAGATCTAAAGACATAAAAAAGTTAGAGGCTTGGAAGAATCCAGTTTCTACAGACTGTTAGGACATGTTCCATAATGTAACAACAATTATTAATGAAGTGATGATCTTGTTACTGCATGTCCATGAAATGTTATCTCTGAATAGTTATCAAATTTGAAAGTATGTTTTAAAATTTTATTTTCCACCAAGTGAAGACCCATAAAAAGAATCCACTTCTTTTATCAAAAGATAAAACTGCCATTCTATAGAATATGTCGGAACTGGCAATTGTTGAAAGATTGAAGATGAATTTTGAAAATATGGCATCATTTGCTTCAGTTTGTCTAAAAGTTAAAAATGAATATCCTGTGCTTTCTGGAATTGCTTTAAATCTCTTCTCCCATCCTCTCAACAAAACTCTGGGAGACTGATTTCTCTATTATGAATGATATTAAAACAAAACATATAATAGAAAGAGGCCAGGCACAGTGGCTCATGCCTGTAATCCCAGCACTTTGGGAGGTCAAGGGAAGAGGATTGCTTGAGGCCAGCAGTTTTAGATCGCCTAGGCGACATAGTGAGACCTTGTTGCTACAAACAAACAAACAAACAAACAACAACAAAAAATTAGCTGGGTGTGGTAGTACACACCTGTAGTCCCAGCTACTTGGGAGGCTGAGGCAGGAGGATCACTTGAGCTCAGGAGTTTGAGGTTACAGTGAGCTATGATCGTGGCACTATACTCTATCCTGGGTGACAAAGAGAGATCTTGTCTCAAAAAAAAAATCAGTAAAACCTAGAAAGAGTTTAGGTATGCATTATCCTCTGTGAATAGTGAATAGCGTGTCTTCAATCTAAGCTAGACTAAATAAGTTAAGGAAGACACAAGCTCATTTTTTTACATTAAAAAATTTCAAATATTTACACTATTGTTCATTCAAAGTGTGAGTATAGGAGTTTATTATGCATAATTTTACTCATAACTGTTTAGTTGTAATAACAACAAAAGTTGCAAGTGTAATAATGATTTTCTTTATTAATCACATATATGCAGAATTTCTAGGTGTATAGTTTCTGAAATTTTTTCTTATTTCCTGTTATGCTTGCTCTGGTTGTATTTACTGAAATTTAATTTTAGGTTTGTTGAATTTAACTATAAAAATTGGACTTGTATTATATACATTTCAAATTTTTTTTCTAATTGTTCACTGTTACTGTGTTTTACAAAAGCATCAGTTCATGACGGATTGGGGATTTAAAAATCCTGCTCCTTCAGCACAGATGGTTTGAGAACCACCCTTGAAAATACTCCTCAGGGTCCTTACAAGGGAGCTCAGGAGAGGTTTTCCGTGAGAACCTGGGCTGGTGATCAAGGCTTTGGGGAGGCGGAGTTACGTTTTATTTCCAGGTGACCCCTTGCTGGAAGACTCCTACGGTAGATGCAGATCCAGGTTTAGTTGGATTACGCATTCCAACACTCTGATTTTGTACTGCATTTAGTAGTATTTCCTCAGAATGCCTCTGACAAGTGGAAGGTGAATTCGCATATTAATTCACTTCAAAGCTGGAAATCATAGGTTTCGCAAAATGTGTTTGAAACGTTAGAAGCAAGAGACATGGCTCTGAAACCCAGTAAGATGCGAGTCTAGGGCTAGAAATGAGAAGATCTGAAGTCCAGTCTCAGCTCTGGGTCGCACCTAAGCTATAGCCAACACAGACCAAGGAGTAAACGGGGTCTCCTTTGGTCCTGCTTCTTCAACAGTCCACCATCCCAAGTCCCCTTTTGGCTTGCCAGCCACATGCCTCCACGCTTCTTACAGATAGAATCCAACACTGCCTGTCTTCTTGCCTGGCATCCTTCAGATCTCCACTTTCCGCTAGCCTCACCCTCCTGCTGCAGGGTGAGTCCTCTGTACGCAAATGCTTCTAGCTCTATCTGCGGACTTCGGTGTTGCCGATTCCTTCTCTCTCTTGCCTTCCCTGACTGCTCATCTTTAATCCTCTTTGCTCTCTGCCTTTTTCCTCTCCACCCTCTAGGAGGGTTTCCCAGCCCTCTTTTTTCCTATTCCCTTGGGGCATTTTGTTCAAACTCACAGGTCCCAGTGTTCGTCTCTTACATTTATCTAAGTCATAAAGCTGTGGATTCAAGTTTTCCAAAATTCTAATTTTCGTTTGACAGCTCAACTTTTCATATTGACTAAAAAAAAAGAAATAATAAGTCATTTGTTTTCCTTGAAGTGACAGGCTCGTTTTATTCATTTTCACAAAAATGTCTGCCAAACACCCAAGTCTGAAGGACAGACTGAAAGAGTTTGTCAGTCCTTCAAGGAAAAGCGATTCTCCGTGAAGAAAGCAGCTAGTTTAGCTCATAAGTCAAGCTATTGTTCATGCGCTTTTCCTTGGTGTGCAGTATCCTGCATGCCTTTTTGGCAGTGTCATACCTAAAAAATAATTTACTTTCCCTTTATATCTAACCTCAACTATTCCTAGTCTTTCGGCCTTAAACTGTGGTGACTTTATTTTCTGAATCCTGTATCAGAACACATAGTTTGAGACAGGATTTATACTCCATTTCAAGGTACAAGAGACAAGCTTAAAGGTACACGTTTCAATGGCCTTGATAGTTTGTGTGAATGACCAAGAGAACATTTGAAATTGAACTATCTTAAAAGTCCCTGACATAGGACACCAGGGAAACTGGTGAGAGCCAGGTGCCTCCGAGAAGGTAATGGGTAGTGTTGGGACCATGCCAGTGTCCCACTTGGAAGTGGTTAGGCAAATCCTTGAAAGTTAGACCTAGCATGGCCTAATTTAAGTTGACATCCCATAATGGGGCCGCTTAGAACTGCCTCATCAACTATGTCAACAGACACCCAACACTGAAACACCAAGTCAAAGAACGGCCTGGTAAATTAAAGACACACCTGGTCTACCCACTTGCATACATAGCTGATGAACATTTATATGAGAAATTCAGGGTAGACTGTTTATCTGCCTGATTTGGGAGGTGGATCTGATATGGTCATGGGATCACAGGTACCACCTGTTGGGGAGACAAGGCTCATAATTAATCCATGACTGTTGGACAGGTGAAAAATGGGGTATTGTTATGGGAGGGAACTGGTTACAATCTTTACACCTCACCCATCTGGCTGCATTAAAATACATACACATCCTGACATATGGTCACCAGCGAGAGAGGAGAGAATTACAAAGTACCAGTGATGAATGGACGCCACAGCTTTGCTTTGTGGCCAGCGTGAGAGGGTTTGAAATGGGTCTTATGTTTAAATTTTCTTAAGAATATTCATGAAGAGAAGGATATTTTAACTTCGGTCCCAATTCTGTCTTTGAAATATTTTGAGGCTCTAGCCAAGCGTGCTACTTCTCCAGTCTCTCTCAAACAGAAATTTTAAGATATTTCCACCCATTTGCCTTACTGTAGCAACACAGGGATATCAACCGATGTTTGATGACAGTTGGGGGATTTACAGAAGTGTCATGAATTTGTATGAGACGCATTGTTATCATTTCCATCATGTTACTTACTTGGTGTAAGGGCAATATCTAATGTCAGTCGGTATTTATTGAGCTGTTGTTATGTATTAGGTACCATTTTAAGTGCAATACGTGTATTAACTCATTGACATCTTTCAGAATTCTCTAACATGGAAACTATTATCAACCCTATTCTACAGAGGAAGAAACTGAGGCATAGAGCTATTAAGGGACTCATCTAAGAGCACACCGCTTATAATAAATGGCAGAGCTGAGCCTATCTGAACTCTAAAGTCAGTTCGTCACCATTTGGCTTTAATGTGGGTGAAATGGAGAGAATATAAGACAAGAAGAGCACTCCAGTTCTACCACCAGCCCCATGGTGCACTAACCACGTGACTTTGGACAAGTCACACAACCCTTTGGTTCTCAGTCTTCTCGTTTATAAATTGGAAATGATAATACCTGCCCTGCTTATCTCAGGTAGTTGGTGAGGATACAGACTGTGAACTCCTTGAGAGAAGCAGTTGCAGGGCTTATAACTGTAATCTTGGCCCAAACTCAACAGAGATTTTTTAAAATGATTGTTTGAACTTTTAATGATTGCATGAATTTTTTAATGATTCATGAATGAATGAATGAACGAGTCAGCGATTCCATGAAAATGATGGATGTGAAAGCTTCTTTAAAACTGTAAAGATTATACAATTTTAAGGGCTTATTCTTTTCTTTTTTTCCCCCCCTCTTTTCCTTTTTTTTTTTTTTAAGACATGGTCTCACTTTGTTGCCCAGGCTAGAGTGCAATGGCATCATCATAGCTTACTGCAAGCTCAAACTCTTGGGCTTGAGTGATCCTCCTACCTCAGTCTCCCTAGTAGCTGAGACTACAGGCATGTACTACCATGCTCAGCTAATTTTTTTAATTTTTGTGGAGACAGGGCTATCTTGCTATGTTGCTCAGGCTGGCCTTGAACTCCTGGCCTTAAGCAATCCTCCTAGCTCAGCCTCCCAATGTACTAGGATTACAGGTGTGAGCCACCACACTCAGCCTCCTTTTTTTTTTTAAGGGGTTCTTCTCAATTTCATTTAGATTCACTGTATATGAATCTATAATGATTTCAAAATAAAAATTTTGATAAATATCTTTTACTTCCTAAGTGAAAGATATTTATCAGATAATGCAGATAGATTATCTGTACCTGTAGTACAGCTAATACTGGATGTGTATTATAGAGTGGCATACAGTTGTAAGAAACAATACAGAGAGATTCCATACCCTCCACCTAGTTTCCTCCGATGGTAACATTTTGCAAAACTGTAGTATACTATCACCACCAGGATGTTAACACTAATGTAGTCAAGATCCAGAACATCACCACAGCCACAAGGATCTCTCATGTTGCCTTTTTATAGTCATATCCCCTTTCCATCTGTCCCCACATCCTCCCTGGCAACTACTAATATGCTTTCTATTTCTATAATTTTGTCACTGTCAGAATTTTATATAAATAGAATTATACAATGTGTATAGCCTTTTAAGATTCCTTTTTTCACTTAGCATAATTCTTTGGAGATTCATCTAGGTTGTGTGCGTCAATAGTTTGTTTCTTTTTGTTGCTAAGTAGTATTGTGTGGTATAGATATCCTGCAGTTGCCTTAAGCATTCACCCACTGGAGGACAATAGACATCCAGTTTTTGGCAGTTGCATATGAAGCTGTTATAAATACTTGTGTGCAAACTTTTCTCTGGGATAAATGCCCAGGAATGCAATTGGTGGGTCACATGGTAATTGGATATTTAAGTTTTTTTGCTTTGTTTTGTTTTGTTTTTAAATGGAACTGCTTGTTTTCTAGAGTGGCTGTACCATTTTAAATTCCCCAAAGCAAGGTATGAGTGATACAGTTTCTCAGCATCCTCGCCAACATTTGGTGTTGTCAGTATTTTTTATGATCGTCATTCTGATAGGTATGTAGTGATATCTCATTGTGGTTTGAATTTGCATTTCCCTAATGGCTAATGATGCTGAGCATCTTTTCATGTGCTTATTTGCCATCTCTATGTCCTTTTCAGTGAAATGTCTGTTCATGTCTTTTGCTCATTTTCCAACTGGATGTTTTTTTAACTGTTGAGTTTTAAAAACATGTTCTAGATGCTAGTACTTTGTCAGATAAGTGGTTTCAAATATTTTCTCATAGTCTGTAGATTGTCTTTTCATCCACTTCACAGGGCCTTTCACAGAACAAAAGTTCTTAGTTTTAATGAAGTTGAATTTATCAGTTTTTCCTTTATGACTTATGCTTTTGGTGTTAAGTCTAAGTACTCTGTGTCTAGCCCTAGATCCTGTAGATTTTCTCTTATGTTTTTTTCCTAAAAGTCTTATAGTGTTACATATTAATTTAAGTCCATTTTGAGTTAAATTTTGTACACGATGTGAGATTTTCGGTTGATTGTCTTTTTCTTTTTTTTTTCTTTTGCCTATGGCATTCAATTTCTCTGCAGCACCATTTGTTGAATAGGCTATCTTTCCTCCGTTGAATTGCTTTTGCACCTTTGTAAAAAATTAGTTGGGCATATTTGTGTGGGTCTATTTCTGGGTTCTCTATCCTGTTCCATTGATCTATGTGTCTATCCATCTGGCAAAACCACAGTCTTCATTACTGTATGATATAAGAAGTCTTGAAATTACATAGACTGGTTCCTCTCACTTTATTTTTCTTCTTCAAAATTGCTTTAGCTATTCTAGTTCCTTTGCCTTTCCTTATGAATTTTAGAATAATCATATCTACAAAAAATCTTGCTGAGATTTTGACAGGAATTGCATTAAACATGTATATCAATTGACATCTTTATTATGTCTAATCTTCTATCTATTCACAGAGCATGTCCATCTCTATTGTTTAGATCTTCTTCAATTTCATCAGTGTTGTGTACTTTTCAGCATACTAGTCATGTACATGTTTCCTAGATTTACACCTAAATTGTTTTAGTAATTGTAAATGATACTATATTTTTATTTTAGTGTCCATGTGTTCATTGCTAGTATATAAAAATGCCATAATCTGTATATTTTTTCTGTATCATTTTCAAAAACAGGCAGTGGGCCAGTTTGGTTCACTGGCTGTAGCTTGCTGATCCCTGTTGTAGTTATTATTTTTTTTCTTGTTCTCTATGTCTTTCTATGTAAAAGATGGTTGTTATAAGAATTAAATTAGCTAATATTTATAAAGTGCTCAAAACAAGTCCTGGCAAATATCAAGCTCTACATGAGGTTAGTCTTTAGCTGTTTCCCGCCCAGCCTTCTATTCTATATACACAAGATGCCTGAGTGTTGGTGTAGGTGATGTGGAGAACATCCTCAAAGACTAAAAGGGGCCATGGTTGATGCATCTGCTCATTACTTAGGTAGGTCACTTCAATAGTGCCCTAAATAAAGAGCTCACCAGTTCATTTCTATCTTGAGTATCCATGATTCCATGAACATCCCTCTGCTTTCCTCCCGAGAGAGGAGTGAGGGTAGGGGAAGGGGAATTTTTTTCTGGAGTTGTATGATCAGGTCTAAGCCCTGCCTTTGCCCACTTAGCTTCACCTCATGGAGCTATAGTGTCCTTGTATTTAAAATGGGAAGGACGATCCACCCTCACAGGAAGATTGTAGGAATTAAACAAGATGAGGTGTGTGAACAGTACTTTGAACAGTACAGTAATTGTTAGTGTTATTCAGCTGTAAGAACTCTAACTCATCCATTTGTGGGTTCTTCTCTCACCAAGGTCTGAGCCTCTGCTGTGGGAAGGGTGGTGCTTCTGGAGGCACTAAAGACCCAATGCCCATTTATAACCAAGGAGAAAAGGGAATCGTTATTTAACACTAATATAAATTAGGAGTTGAAAATCAGATTAAGTACACAGGCCTTTTTCCCCCACTAAATGGTACCTCTCTGGCTTTCCAAACTTTGCAGGCTGCAGTGTAGCCAAAGGGGAAACAATTGACCTTTCTGTTGTTGAGATGTGTTTATACAATTGCCTACTAAGTGGGAGTTAGCAACTGCAAGAAAGCTGAGTTTGCGGTGAGACAGAAAGGCTGTGCCACCATTAGCACGGCTGCAGATTCTTGTAGGCTGGGATCTAAAACACCGAATTCAATTCTATTCAGTTCAGTTTAACCTGATTCAATAAACTGAGGTTTGCTATTTGCTGGGCATTGTGCCAGGCACAAGAGATACAGAAACGACTGTGGCACAGCCTCTTGCTTCCTGTAGCTCATAGCTCTGTGCGGGAGACAGGCAGAAAACCCCAAGTTACATGTGGGACCAGCTAAGTGAGGAGGAATCCTCGAGGGGAAAAACACAAAATTTCTTCTTCATGGGCTTCTTCTCACGTCAGGTGCAAGGGAGTGCGAGGGATTGGTGAGGGCCACGAGAAATCAGGCTGGTTTTTGCTGTTTTTTAGTCACGTTCCTAGGGAAGGTCATTACCCACAAGGACTCCCACATCAGCATGTGTCTGCAAAGAGATTTTTTTCTCAATATATCCCCACCTTTTTAATGACTATTTTTGTTCCTTCAAATTGAGATGGTGGCCTGGTTTAAACACATTGATTTTTAATAACTTCATAAATGGGAGCTTTATGAGTTTAGTTTTGCTGACAATTTCCTTGGGTAAAAAGTGGAAGAATGCAAGAAGGTTTACTTGTTCAAGATTTACTCTCTTTTTTATTAATTTTTAAAAAATTATTTATTTATTAGTTTTTTATTTATTTATTTTTAGAGGTAGGATCTCACTCAGTCACCCAGGTGCCCAGCTAAGATTTACTTTTGTTAAGAAAAAAATTGTTGAAATGCTTTGAAATGAGAAAAGAAAAAAAGATGAGGATGCTAGCTTGAATCCAGAGGCAGCAGTAGCGATGCTAAAGCATTATCAGGTTCAGGTTATTTGGAGGTAGAATGAGAGCTTGCTGGAGCATTGAATGTGGCAGGTAAGGGAAAGGAAAAAATCAAGGATGGCTCCAATGTTGGTTGCCTCCCCATAAACTGAGTGGATAGTCAATAAACCAAGAAGGCTTGGGGAAGGGGCTTAGTTTTTCTGCCTATCATGGAGGCAAATGCTGGGAAGGGGAAAATGCATGCCCTGGGCTTTAGGAAAGCAGCTCTCAAGCAGTACATAGAAAACTAAGTGCTCTTTCTTACGTTGGATAAACAATGTTAATTATGTTAATTATGTGCTTATTGTGACAGGTGCTGTGTGCCTGTCAAGGGAGAAGCAGAGACCTGCCTCCTGCTCTCAAGAGGCTGCCAGTGTGCTAGACAGGGATGGCAGAGACAGGGACTGCAGAATGGGGTCGAAAAAAGAGTTCTGTGGATTCTGGGTGGAAAGGACGACTGTGCTAGGGCAGCCTTTCGGCACACCTGGAGGAAGCCTCGGAGATCCAGAGGAGGGACAGGTTGGTAGGAAGCATTTCCAGGCAAGGGAGTGGCTGGACCAAGAGACAGCTGTTTTTGGTTCAGGAAGCTCCAGGCTTGGAATCCCAGAGCCTGGGATTGCATCTTGACTCCCCTTGCTGGAGGAAATCCAGTTCCCAACTGGATTTTTTGCTGTCAGCCTATTCTACTCTGCATTTGGGACTACAAACTTCCCCCTTCTTCCTTGGGGTCTAGCACAGTGCTTCACATAAGGAGGCACACAATAAAATTTGTTGAACAATCAAATGCTATGGATATCATTATTTCTTTTTCTAAGCAAGTTAAAAGTTTGAAAATAAGTGAATACTTATTTCAAGTGGCAGTGTACCTTGATTTCAACAATATATTTGAGAGAACTCTCCTAATATCTTAAAATAACTGTGAAATATCTGCTAGTAAATATGGCTTAGATGATGATATACTTATAAGAGTTAATAACAGCTGACATTGCACAAAAAAGAGGCTGATATTTAAATTAGAATCCCACACATGTGGGATATCTAGTGACCTTGATATGGCTCTCTGTTAACCCCTACCCTGTATAACGTTTTTAGCAAACTCTTGGATGAATACGTGAAAAGTTAAAAATCATTAAATTTGCAGCTATTTTAATATTGGGAGGGCTAGTAAATACCAAAGAGGTAAGAATCAAGATTCAATTACCTAAATTGATTTAGATCCTGTGTCACAACTCATAAGCTTATATGTAACAAGAATAAAATTCTTTATAATGTAATAAAACATGAATTGAACAAGAAGAGAATGGGGGTTTCTTGGTTTCTCAGCAGTCCATGTGGAAGAGGCCTAGGCTGTTACTGAACATAAATTCAATATGAGCTCACATACTGGCTAGACTGTTAAGAAAAAATCAAATGCAGGGTTAGGATGCATTATTAAAAATAAAATACCTAGAACATATGCAGTGAAACCTCATAGTACTCTGCACTGTATAAAATCACCCCAATTCCATCAGCCAAAACAATCAGGGCATTTTTTTTTCTCTTTTTTTCCTGTGTACAATTTGTCCACTATGGAAATCATACCATATATATTAATATATAATTTTGTGTCTTGCTTTTTGTTTCCCTATATCACATTACAACAAGCAGTTTATTGCAAATGATTAAGCATTTTGGCTCTGGAGCCAGATAAACAGACGTTGGAATCTTAGCTGCACCACTTAACTAGCCGATTTGCCCCAAGGTAAGTCACTTAACTTTAGTTTCCTCATATGTAGAGAGGATAAACATATTACCATTTCGATAAGTTTTCTTTTCATGTTTGCTATTCTTCATCACCATCATCATCACCATCATCATTTACTACTACTTTTTATATTTCTATTTGAAATCAGAGTTTTGTCTTTTTTCCAAAACTGATTTCTAGTTTAATGTAAAGGCAAATTTAGTTTAAAATACCAAGTCAGCTCTTAAATACAAATTTTCATTTGTTTTTGAAAATACATAATACAAAAATTAAATATTTCATATAACAGAATCTTATTAATTTCTTGTATATCAGTTTAGATTTGAACTTTATCGTTTTATAGAACCAAATACATTCAAAAGGCTTTATTTCTTGAAGTCCTAAGGGGAGACTGCAACAAATGACCTCCTAAGAGCTAGCATGACTTTTCTGACCTCCCCACCAGAAGCTGGCAAAGAGCTCAGCCAGCACTTGCTGATGGCCTGAAGGGTCTCCCCCATGGGACAAAGTGTCACAGATGCTGTTCCTGGAGCTAAGAGAAATATAACACTGCCCCCTGTGCTCCTCCCTTAACATTGCCAAGAAAGTAGGCAGACATGAAGGCATAAGGACATTCCTTGCACTGCAGGAATGCCTGCCCCTCCTTTTGTTTCTCCCAAAGACCACCCCTCCCCTATTTCTCAAGGCCTCTGAATCTTTCAGTAGAGAAAGCCTCCAGCCTGGCAAAGGCAATGGTGGAGTGGTCATTCAGAATGAATTTGTCCACATTCTCATTTGGGAGCCTAATTGCCCACAATACCAAACATCTTGCGCTTCCTGCCACCTTCAGATAAGACATTTTCTCAACCTCTGCATGAATGCTGATAGCTTCTTAGGAGCCCAACACTGCCAGAACAAAGCTCCCACAATTACCACCTCCTTTTTAGTCATCTCAGTCCTTCTTCCCTTTACCATCATGAAAGCATTAATGTTAATTTGAGTAAATATTTGCTGATATTTGACAATGACTGCACCTGCCTGTTGTAACAGATCATCAATGGGTATCATATAGGTAAAAGATTACATCATGTCAACTTCCTTTTATGCCACCTTCCATTTATCAAGTCTCTACTTTAGCCTGCTCATCAAGTGCAAAAGCTTCCACTGTGGAACTGAATGTTCTCTGCTATTGGGCCTCCTTTCATAGTTCCAACTCTATTGGTTGGCTCATATTCTAAACTTTAGGCTAGACCAAGGCTTAAGATTTTTCAAAGGATGCCATTGCACTTCTAATAAAATACTGATTCTTTATTGTGGCTACAAGACCTTCCATGATCTGGCTCCTGCCCCTCTCATCAACCTCATGCACCTCATCTGGTACTGCTCTTCCCACTACTCTTTGGCCATGTTGGCCTCCTCTCAGTTTTATTAAACACACAGAGCTTCCTTTTCTATCCCCAACTATTTCATGGTTAACTGACCCAGGAAGAGCCGTATATACTTCAGGCATGAGCAGCCTAGTCCTATCATGTAGGAGGCACACAGGAAAAATCTGTAGCATTAAAAAATAAAAACAATTTTCTTAAGGTGACCACAGGAATTCTAGCCACAAATCCCAGGCAAAGAATGAGAGAAAAGACAAACAGAACTAACCAAAGGAAGTCAAAATCTCTCCTCTGCCAAAAGAGCAGTGAATGTTTCGATGTTTCAATGAAGAGTTTGTAGGTGATTGTGAAAAAAGAGCTAGCAAAAGAGAGATTTAAAAAAATGGTATAATGTACTATCAGTGGGAGAAGACACTTTGCTGTGGTGTTTTTTCTTCTCTTTTACTTGGCTTCCCCATCTCTTTCTTGTCCCCTCTTTTTACCCATGTCACTTTCTTTGTCCCAGTGGCTGAGTCACTACCATGACCTCAATCCATGTCAACCTGGTATTTACTCTTCTATATTCTTATCCACACTTGTATCATCATATTCAGATACACACATATACACGTACACACAAAATGCAAGATATTTTTGGCCACTGTTTAGTTTACAAGAATGAAATCAGTGTTATACATGTGTCTGCTTTTCTTACTTAAAAATACTTTATGGAAATTCCTCCAAGGCAAGCTATATAGCTTGGTATAGCTTCGGTTAATTCTCTTGCATGGTTATTTGATATTCTAAGGAGTGGAAATATCATTACTTATTTAACTATCCACCTATTGATGGGCATTCATTGTTTAAAATGTTTCATTATGGAAATTTTCAAGCATATACAAATGTACCATGTGCCCATCATGTAGCTTCCGTGATTATCAATTCACAGCCAGCCTAGTTTTACTTTTACCTCACATCCGCTTCACTTTCTCTACCCCCTTGGAATATTTTGAGGCAAATTCCAGACATCATATCATCTCATGACAGGCATTCATCTTATCTATGTACTTTTGCCACTAGCAATAATGCTGCATTAAACATCCTTATGCATCTACTCTAAGACACTGGTCATTGTATTTCTATAGGATAGATGCCCAGGAGTGGGTTTGCTGGATTGAAGGCTATAGATATTTTTAATTTTATAGACAGGCCAGTTACCTTCCTCAAAAATCTAGCATGAATTTATTAAAGCATGTGTCCAACTTTACTGATTCTACCTCAACCTCTTGACAGCAGGACTGTATTTTATGTCTTTAGTATACCCTGGTACACGGCATGGGACTTAGCAAGCAGAAGCAAGTGGCATGAATTGTGTTTTATTTGTTCTTTTTTCTAAATACACCACAGAAGTCTTACAATGACAATGTAATAATCAATTATGTAGCGCTGGATGAAGCCATTTAACGTGTTTGAGGCGCTTTCCCCATCTATAAAATGGAGATATGAGGATAAAGTGGAATAATATATGTAAAAAACCTTCAAAAGACAAAAAGTGCTATGCAGATACCATGAAGTTTATTTTTTGTTGTTGTTGTTTTTGGTGGCTGTCGTTACTGTTATTATTGTTATAAATTTTTAAAGAATTTCCTTAGTGGCATTTGCTTTGCATGATCTCCTTAACACATTCTACACAACTGAGATCCTTCTGCCCGGACTCCTGGGAGGGTGCTCTTTGTTTAGCTACTTGGGAGTTTTTTCTCAGCTCATGCAGTGGGCAACTCAGAGAGCGGCTGCATTCCTGCCCAGGACTAGAGCAGCCAGGCGACTTGGACAGCTTCAGCGGTGCACCTGCTGGCATGATGGGCTTTGTTCCAAAAGCTCCCAATTCTTCTGAAAATTTCCTTGCATTTTCTTTGTCCCAGTGGCTGAGTCACAGCCTTCAGAAGGCCCTGGATATTTGGAACACCTACGGAAGCCCAGGGAAGCCCTCATTCGATTCGATAATTATGGAGTGCTTCCTGCATGGAAGCCTTTATATAATATCAGGCCCCAAGGGGATTATGAGGTCAGAAGGAAAGATCAGTGGGCAAGGAATCAGGCTAAGGAAGGGTCTAGCTTTTACTTTACGTGTCTTTGTTCAAATCATTCTCTGAGCCTCAATTTCTATTTTTGTAAGTCAAGAATATTTTTTCTGCCTGCGTGGCAGTGAGGCCCAAGTCACACTGTGCCTTCCAAAATACACAATTTGAATGGTAACCGTAGGTTTGTGCAAGGCCAGCTTCATAGATTTTTTTTTCCCCTGAGAATTGAAACT
>NW_012150174.1:6624459-6650962 GCF_000956105.1 Propithecus coquereli
TAGTCCCATGTACTTTTTAAATTAGGTGGGTTTATTCATTGTTAACTAATCTTTTTTATAGTCCATTTGAAGTAGAGTATTGTTACAGACAGACTCAATGTGTAGCCAGGTGGAATTTGGATTCCTCATGCTTATGACCAGAATTGGAATGCCAGGGTGTGTTCCTGCTTCAGAAAATGACAGAGTAGATGTTCAGATCATCCATCCCTTGATCTGATCATCCATCAGATCATCCATCCATCCATCCATCCAGCTCTTCTTTCTTCTTCTTCTTTCTAACATTTAGAAATGTTACCCCCAGCTTTATTAAGGCATATTTGACATTTGTTTGTCCATTTATATAATTTTTACAAATTATACAATTTACACAAATTTATACAATTTTTATTAATTGTATATATTTATGGTGTACAACATGATGTTCTTATGTATTCATACATGGCAAAATCAGGTTGATTAACATATCCCTCATACATGTCATTTTTTTTGTTGTGGGAACATTTAAAATCTACTCTCTTAGCAATTTGCCTGTATATAACACATTATTATTAACTGTCATCACCATTCTGCACAACAGATCTCCAGAATTCATTCCTCTTGCATAACTGAAACACTGTACGCTTGAACCAAGATCTCCCCAGAAGCTTCTTAGGACTCAAGTCCACGACAGTCACTGGCCTCCCTTGTAGCTCTCTTGCTCTGGCAACCCTTAGACACCTGTGGCTGGTATTGTGTCAACCACAGGGCATGGGAAGCTGAGGTTGACCCCCAAACCTGTAATTCTTTAGCACTGAGGTCCTGGTGTCCGTGCACACTTTCCCTGCCCTGCCCACTCCGTGCTCTGACTGATTTAAGAAGGACAGAGGCAGACTGTCTTCTGCAGTGGTAGCTGAAACTCTTCCCTTTTAATCATACGTTCCTAGCACAGATAAAAACTCAGCTCGCTCACAGAGCACCAGGAAAAGTCCTCTAAAGTGATAGTCCTTAGATGTGTGAAGTTTGCATGATAGTCACACTGAGTTTATGAAAGCAAGCATGCCTACTGCGGGAGAAGGAAACTGGAAGCCGTGCCGCACATTTTCCCTGAGATAAATAGCTGTGAGATGTTGCAACGAACTTGAGCCTCTTCTGGGAAAGGGCGCGTGTTTATCTTTGGAGCCCGCCAGGGTGGTGGCGAGTGCTCAGGCAGGGAGCTCCACGCCCTTTTTGCATTGCTTCCATGCCACATGCAGCCTCGCGCTACAGCATCAGGCCCCAGCCTGCAGAGCCACAGCGGGCTGCCGGACAGAAAGAAACGTTACTTTTCATGTGGTCCACGTGGGCTTCTGTCCAGCAGGGTAACACTGGAGGTCCTTTGAGGCTTGATTTCCTTAGTCTTTGCAGCCGAGCCAAAGGCAGTGCCAGGGAGAAGGCGCTGCTCTGCAGTGTGTGGACGTTCTTGTCAGTCAAGGCCAAAGAGACTCCAGCAAGGACATTTCTGATGAAAGGCGCTTTTCAACCCTGGGGCATCGCACTCTGGGAGGGGGTTTAGTCTGACAGCAGAGGACATTCCTGGGCAGCGGGAGCAAAATCTCACTCAGAATCAAACCCGTGGGAGGCTGGGGGTGGAGCAGGGGGTGAGAGGAGAAGAAAATCCCAGTTGCGTGTATTGTAACCCCACTCAGAAGTGGCTGACTCATTGAAGGGACACTTCCCTGGAATTTTCTTTCCAGGCTTAAAGGTTTGAAGAACTATGGAAAAAAAGAAAAAGAAAGAAAGAAAGGAAGGAAAGAGAAAAGTAGGAAGATAGAAAGACAAAATGGAAAATAAAGGAAAACTATACTTTGGGCCAGTCTCCTCTTTGGGGAGTTAGTTGGCTCTAGTTACACACACTAGAAAGCTCTGTTTACATTGTGTCAACGCAACAAGCTAAAAGAGAACAAAACGACTAGACGTCTCTCTCTCTTTCTGTGTGTGTGTGTCTGTCAGTCTGTCTCTACCTCTCTCTGTCTCTTTTTCTCTGTGTCTCTCTCTCTGTGTGGTTCTCTGTCTCTGTGTGTGTGTGTGTGTGTTCGTGTGTATGTATGAGGTCCAACGGCCCATTGTTTTGTTTTGTTTTGTTTTTTGTTTTAGTAAAAAGAAAACAAAGTGCCTGATAGACAGAGCTAAATTAGTGGTAAGTGCCTCATCTATTCCTGCATGCAGACTTTAGAACCACACAGAAATGGATTCAAATGCCACTTGAGAAACTTGGCAGCTCCGTGACTTTGGCTAATTCACATAATCTCCTGTGGATCAGGTGAGAATTCCTCACCTATAAAATTGGTCCATCAAGCCTGGTTCATGGTTAGGCGGTGAAGATGGGATGAAGTGGCCTGTATAAACGTACCTTAGCCCAGCGAGGGATGCGTGGAGGTGGGGCTGGAGAGAGGCAGAGACTGAGCCTGATAGCCCTGAAGCTGTAGAAAGTATCTTGTCTTTATCCCCATAGCAAAGAGAAATTCATGAAGGTTTTAAAGAAGGTAGTGATCGATGGCTCTGGTGTGGAGGAGGCAGTGTCAAGAGCGGGAAGGTCAGGATCACAGGCGGGGAGACCAGCGAGGGGCTACGGCAGCAGTCCCAGTGACTTCAGACATTTCAGGGGTTTTGACCCTTTGATTACCTGGCTTTTGGCGCTGCACTTGTGCCTAATTCCATGAAAAGCTTTGACCTTCAGGTTCCTAATGTTGGACCCACCGTGTTACTCAGTTCACTTCTCGGCTCAGATGTAGCTTTGGTTAAGTTTTATTAAATTTGTATTTATTCGGAGTACCTGTCATGTGCTAAGAACTCTACTGACTGAACATAGAACTTAATGTAGAGACAGTAAATAGGTTTCAACTACTCACCGGTAGTGTCTGTGTTGAAAGGATTCTGGGGCCCCCAGTTAAGAGGGCCAGGATTGATTAACCACGTCTGTTGTGGGCGAGGACAGTGCTGATGGCATGTGCGTCACATATTTGCCATCTCTGGTCCAGTGACTCCCAACTCCTATGTTCCACCCTGGCCTGATCCTTTCTCTGCTCAGAGCATCTTATCTTCAAACAGCTCCCACTAGTCTGGACATTATAGTAGACATCTGTGATTGCTGCCTGCCTAGGAACTATTAAAAAAAAGAGGCATTCTTTCACCATGGGGACTGCTATACCAGCACTATATTAGCTGTCAGGGGTGTCTGTGTAGAGAGAGCATGCTGGGCAGTGGACAGAGGAGGAAGGCAGAGTCGAGAGATAAAGAGGCTGACCAGGAGCTATTGGGTGAGGCCCTGGATCCGGCAATGCTGGAAGCTCTCGTCACGGGAGAGGCGTAGACATGTGCCCACAAGTGGGGCGGATTAGTGCATCTACAGAGGCCTGACAGGAAACTTAAGGAGCAACTCCACATAGAGAATGGAGCAATAGTTGGGGTGAGGGGGAAGGTGTCAAGCTGAATAAATAATTGACAACCAAAATGGATTTATGGACATATGAGCATTTCTTGGCAGATTTTCAGAAAATGTTGAGAAAGGGAACCCTGAAAGACTGAACTTTCTATCACAGCAGGTGAAAGGTTGGATTATTGCTTTTTGGAGTAGGAAAGAGAAGAGTGACCTATAATTCTTGTCTGGGGCAGCTAAAAGGGGGTGTGCCTCTCGCACGCTCTTTCTTCCCCATTCCTAGGGCAGGAAGTAAAGGGTTTTGGGAAGGCAAAGTTACTCGGCAGAAGGCGTCTGGGTTCCTGAGCCATCCTTTGAAGAGGAGAGTCACCCAACCCATATCAAACTGATGGGAAACAAACTTTGTGTGCTGTGCCACCTAGTGTTTGAGGTTTATTTGTTACCATAGCCTATTCTACAATCTAGGTCCAGAAAAAGCTAAAAATGCCGTAACTCCAGGGTGTGGAATGGGCTATATATATACCGCCCATTTAAAATTCTCTACCACCTATTTGATCATTTTGTGGATAATGTAATTAAGCCAGGCCAAGAGTTTGGTGAGATGAACACTTTCACACATTGCTTACATTGTAAATTGCTGTAAGGTTTTGGAAAGCAATTTGGCAAATTTATCAGTTGTCTTAAAATATTCACACCCATTGTGCCCGTCATTCTACTTCTAGAAATCCAGCGTAAGGAAACAATGAAAAATGTATGAGAAATGTGTTCAAAGAATGTACAAAGCCACTTATAACCATCATGAAACAACATAGATTTTTGTCAGTATCAGAATGGTAGAAAATTATGGTACCTGTGCAAAATGGACTATTATTGGTCAATTACATTTGCCTTCGTGAAGACATTTTGATGGCATAAGGAAATATTTAAGATTATGTTAGTGAAATATCAGGAACCAGAACTGTATACAACCCCACTGACTCTGTGTGTATATTTATGGGAAAAACAGAAGAAAATGCATCCATTTTAACAGTTAACAGTGGTTTTTTTCTCTTACTGATGGGATTATATGGAATTTCTCTTTTCTTCTTTATATGTCAATGTATTTTCCTGTTTTAAAGAATGTTGGTGTATTATTTTTTATAATAAAGAAAAAAAATCACAAAAAACTTTATTTCAAAGTGTTATGCCCAGGGTGAGGCTGTCATTGGGGTCCTCAAAGGTGAGGCTGTATTTTCTGAGATATATTCGGAAGATGTCTTTACTCAGGTCCCTAAAAGTAGCCCTTATCTGATGGTCACAAAATGCTTAATCAGAAAAGCTTCCAGGTCATTATTGCTGGTCAAGTGTCTGAGTGTGTAATAAAGAGTGTAATCAGAGTATGATCTCTGCAGGATGGGGAGACTTCTGCAAGCAGTGCTTAGCCACACCTAACTTCTGGCCTCCTCTGCGAAAAGAAAGACACAGGGAGAGGAGGGAGAGCTCAGGTGAAAGCTGGGGTAGGGTGTGTTGAGGTGGGTGAAGAACAAGAGTAGGAAAAAACAAACAAAGACAGAAAGATCACACAGGCAGCAAATCTTGGAGGGGAAAAAGAGACTTAATTTCTAGTGTTGCAGAGTCATCTTTAAGGAATTTGCAACAGGATAATCAGAGTTATTGAATTACAGGCAAAAAATGCTTGAATAGCTGGAGGAGGATAGACTGAAAATTCCTTGTAAGTAGTTCAAAAGCTCTGACATCCAGAGGTGTGCATTCTGATGTAATGGACCCAGATTAGGATTATCTCATAATCATGATAGTAAAAAAAGAGATGAGTGTCCACATAGAACTAAACTGAAGGTATGTCCTTACCCTATAGAGGAGGAATTGGGTATTAATATCGTATCAGCATTGTATTGTTTTTATAATTTGTTTTCATGTCCTACTGTAGCCCCAGAGATGCAAATGGAAATATTTGATAGAGAAAAAACTGGATGCAGACCTTCTCTGTAATTAACATATTTAATACAATGTAGTGAATTGGAGGAGTGGATGAAATACATGGTCAACTGCTTCATCTAGGCACATTTATTTATTAATTCATTTACTCACTCATTCAGCCTGTGTGTGGGAGAATCAACTGCAATGTGCTGGGCACTGGAGACGGGGAGATGAATCGGTTCTCTGTTTTCACTGAGCCCATGGTCTAATGAGAAAGGCAATCATGCAAACAAACTATTATACACTGTGAGAAGTGTTGTAATTGTTAAGTGCACCCAGTGTAGAGAGCACACCCTCCGTGGGTAAGTATATTCATGAACTTGTAGGAGTTTTCCAGGTCAAGGGAGGAGAAAGGGAGTTCCAGGCAGTGGCAGGAAGCATGCCATGCAAAGGCAGAGAGGGAGGGACGGAGCATGTTTGGGGGCCGAAAGATACCCGGTGTGGCTGGAACTCAGGTGTGGGGGATGACAGCCTGGGACTCTGGAGCTAGACTGAGAATGGCCTGAACGCAACAGCAGTTCTCTTGGCTGAGCATTGGTTGGGGAGTTTTAAAAATGTTAATGTCTTAGTCCCACCCAAAAGTTCTGGTTTAATTGGTCTGCCGAACAGCTTGGGACCTTGAAAGCTCCCCAGGTGACTCCAACGTGCAGCCAGGGCTGAGAACGAGTGCTCAAGGGGATGAAAAGCCCTTGAATAATTTAACGGATTTATGTTTGTATAATATTACTTTGGCCGTGCTAGGGAGGTCAGAGACTGGTGGCAGGGAGGCAAGTGAGGGATCAAATCTTAATACACATTTCCAGATGAGAGAGGATGAAGGTTTTATATAAGACATTGGCAATGAGCACAGAGAGGAGGGAACAGATTTGAAAAATATTAGGGGGTAGAATTGACGGAGTGGGAGGAAGGAGAAATAGCAAAAGCGTATATTCAGATTCCCTGAGTAAATGCTGATGCCTTCACTGCAACATGCAACACAGGAGAAGGAACGGGGTCGGTGCGTGATTAAGCATTCGGAAAGCAGGCGTGGAAGTAGTCGCTATCGCTTCATAGGCTTTTCTAGTTGAGTAGAGAGCAAGGATCAGATTGTTCAATATCCGCTCCAATCTTTCTCTCAATGCTTTCTGATAATTCAGAGGCTGTAAGGGTAGAGAACCCTGTATTTGCCAGACCCCAATACAGCTGGGTTTCTGCATGAGATTTAGGCTTTGCCAATTGGACGTATCCACAGGAGATTCAAAAGGTGGAAGTGAGACATGGCAGGGTGGAAGACCCGCTTCTGCTGCTTCCGTTTTGGCTGGCAAGCACGGGCATGCAGGAATTGGGGGTTGGGGGGTCTTCTTTGGCATTTGAACAGAGGTCACACTGTCCTTTTCTTACTTTAAAAAAGAAAGGGGAGCCTGTCATGTCCTCTCCCACCAATCTTACCATAGGGCTTTGCCCCAAGTGAAAAATCTTCCTAAGTTCCAAACAAAGGGATGATTTGAAATATTGGTGTTTATGAAGCCTCCTTGAATCCAGGCACCATTTATTTGTTATTTGGCTTTTTATCTTCTCCCGCTTAATATATATTTCCATTAAGAGATAAGTGTGGCTTTTAGGGAAGGGTGGCTTTACACATTGGAATGTTACAAATTCAGATGTATTACAGAATGTTATAAGAGGAAGGGGTGGTCATTTCCCTTTAACCACCTCTCTTGAGCATCCCCAAATATTGTCAAGGAATGTGTTACTTCTGACAGCAAAGCCTATTGCAGGAGTCTTCAATCTATGTACGGTGAGTTGTATAATTATTTCATTATATATTACAATGTAATAATAATAGAAATAAAGTGCACAATAAATGTAATGCACTTGAATCGTCCCGAAACCATCCCCCCCTCCCCCTCCTAGACCATGGAAAAATTGTCCTCCATGAAAACAGTCCCTGATGCCAAAAAGGTTGGGAACCGCTGTGTTGGAGCACAGCAGGAGCAGGTGAGAAGTTACAGAAGCCACTGGGCTGCATCTCCTCTCCAACCAATAAACTCAGAGTAATCTCTGTCTCTGTTTCTCTCTCTCTTCTTCCCTCCTTCCTGTAGATTTAGAACGCTCATTGTTGGTAAACAGCATGCTGGGGAAATACTAATCTCCTAGGACGTGTGCCCTCCGCATTGTCTTTGTTTTCAGCAAAGGGGAAGAGCTTGGAGAGAACTCTCATACATTTGGGCTTGATCCACATCTCATTTGCATATTTTGTATTTCAAGGAAAAGGAGGAGATAAGTTTCATGTTTAACTAAAAAAATAAAAATAAAAACAACCAACATTACTTCTTTTTTTAGTAAAAAGAACACATAAGAAGTAAGAAGTGTTTTAAATTTTCCTGAACACTTATTTAGACTCCTCTTTGTTTGCTTTTACCAAAAAATTATTGGTTCACAAATTTAACACTGATTTCACAGAAAATATAAATAAATAAAACCTTTGATTTATACTCTTAGTTTTGCTGCAGAAAAAGTATTGAGAAAAAAGTAAAAAAATATTGTAGATTAGAATGATATATTATGTTACAACACAGTATGTGAAATGGTATGGAAGTCAAAACTTAAGAAGAGAAAACAATGACGTTAAATTTTTGGAGTGCTAAAACAGATTTGCATGTGTACTGTATTTCTTTAAGTGGCCAATGTTGGGAATTAAGGTGTATATTTACATTCCACTGGATACATTTAAAATAACTATATGTCAGTGTAATTTTCACAATTAATATTGACGATGTACCATACATTACATGCCTTGCAGCTATCTAATGATGAAATATTTTAGATATCAACTTAAAAATATGAAAATGGGCAGATAGTTTTTCAAAATTCTTTTAGAAAGTATAGCAGTAAAAGAAAAACATGAAGACCACTTATCTAGGGACAAGCCTAGGAGCTTTGTGACAAACTCAACCCTTTTCCCCTTGCACCCAGCTGTCCCACCCCCATGTCTGAAGCTCAAAGTCTGGGTGGGATCGGGGAATGCAAATTAACTTTAACATGAGCCCTAGAAAGATACCCCTGGAAGCATCAGAACCAGAGTTCTGATTCATCCCACACTAACACACAGAGAGAGACTCCAGGTCCTTGGCTGTTTGCATTACTCATGCCTAAGGTCCCCTCTCTCAGGCTGATCCAGACTTGACAAAAATGAAGTGTGGGCATGTCTTGTGCTGGGATGCGTCACACATGTCCCTCCACCATTTACACACAGCTGGCTTTACAGCCAGTTACAAGCAGGAACATGCTAGTTTTTGTATTAATTGCTATTTGGATAAGTGTTAGGGGTTTATGAATAACTGTGTATGATGGGGAAAGTGAAAAATGGGTCAATGACATGCTTTTTTTCCTTCACCTTTCTTCTTTCTCGCCTTGGTCCTCAGCTCACAGCTTCCCTAATTTACCTGCCCACATGGGGCCACATCTGGCTCTTGTAAATTAAGAGCTTTTAAAACCCAGCAGGTTTTGCTCCCTAAGGATTTTGGAATGGTCTCCAGGGAATTCTGGCCTCAATTGTCTGTCTGTCCATGATTTAGAAACCCCACTGAGATCCCGTCCTCTGCAAGTCTTTGTTGAGGAGCCAAAGCCCCCCAGGCAGCTTCCCCAGATGTCTGCACCTTGGCAACGCCCTGGTTTGAACATGATTTTAATAGCAACTAATTCTCTTGGCTATGGCACTGCTGCAAATGGCTCATCATTTTACAGGCAAGTTTCAACAGTCGTGTAACCAGATGAGAATCTCTTCCCAAACAATAGCATTGTGGCAGAAAACTGCTAAAGCATGGCAGGGGGACAGCTGTGAGGCAAGTAGCAAATGGAAGGTGGGACAAATTATCTACTTTCTGGAGTGATTACTTATTTAAATTTTTAATGGTTTCTGAAAGAAAGAGGACTGTTTGCAACTATGAGCAAAATTTTTGGAATATTTGTAACATCCAAGAAAGAGTCTGTATTCAGGGATAATAGCTGTCAGCAAAGTAGGTATAGATTATTAGAGGGATTACTCCCCAGTTCCAATTCAAGTTTTAGATAGAAGGAAAAAGCCACTATCCAGAAACACTGGCTGGACACCCTAGCCTGAAGCAGTTAACTCATCCTTTGTGTATGATGTGCCATCACCCTATGCTCCCCATCTCACTGTCACCTGCCTGAAGGATCACTGATGCTCCCTTAGGCACTCTGGTGGTCCATTGGTTCAGGATTCTGCTGCATGGGGGGGGGGGTGAATGGTGGGAGGGTTACCAAGGACAGTGTGCCTGAGGCTAGGATGTTTAGTCTCTGCAATGTCAACCTCTAAAACCTATAGTATTACTCAAACGTCTGTCATTTACTTCATAGCCTATTATAAACTACCTCACACATTCATTTAAACCTACTCTGACTCTAGGCAGCCTACGTTACTTCTAACAACACGAAGGCACAGATGACATGTACTCACAAAAAGGCCGCCATCATTTTCTGCATTCATTTCTCATGATAGTTGGTATTCCTTTAAAATTTGTTTGTGACATGTTCTTTAAGCAGATCAAAGTAAATTCTTATCTTAGGGCTACCAAGCAAATATTCTTATTCCTACTTCTAAAGATGAAGAGGCTATGACTCAGAAGGATGATTGAATTTTCCCCAAGTACGTGCCTTCTATGGAGCAGAAGCCAGTCTGTCTGACTCTGGAGTTGGGGTGTTTTCTGCTACATCTGCTACATTTGCTGCCGTTAACTCTGCTTTCCCTGAACCAGGTGATAAGTCCACAATCCTAATGATGTGCCTTGTGATTTTGTAGACTTTGGCAATATCACCTCTGAGTTTTTCCAACAACAGAGTCCCAACTGTCTTCAGATGAGTGAGTGGGTAGAGGTTCAGCTACAACTTCTCTCAGTTGCCCCGCTCTGGAGTTTTTCCAGCTCTGCCAAGTTTTCCTTGAATTTCTAGGGTCAGGCCTGCAAACAGTGCTCCAGGGGCTAATGCCTTTTTGTTTGGTGCAAGGACAGGAGCCATATTTTGCTTGAGTTTTATCCTGACATTAACCACAAAATTCCAAAAATTTTGAGCTAGAAACTTAGAAATCATCTATCCCAATGGTACTCAAACTTAAGTGTGCACCAGAATCACTCAGAGGGCTGGCTTGCACATCAGTTATCTATTGCTGTGTAACAAATTACCCCAAAACTTAGCTTAAAATAACACACATTTATTATCTCACATAGTTTCTGTGAGGTCAGGAATCCCCAAGTAGCTTAGCAGAGTGGTTCTGGCTCAAGGTCTCAGAGAGACAGCAATCAAGGTGCTTATTGGGACTGCAGTCATCTGAAGACTTGGCTGGGGCTGGATGAACCTCTTCCAAAAGGGCTCACTCCCAAGGCTGAGGTCAGGTCTCGATTCCTCACCACTGGACCTCTCCATAAAACTGCTGGAATGTTCTAAAGACATGGCAGCTGGCTTTCCCAAAGCCAGTGATTAAAAAAAGAGATCAAGAGAATGACCAAGCCACAATGTATTTTGTAATCTAATCTGAGAAGGGATATCCATAACTTCTGATGTATTTTAGTCATCATACAGACCAGTCCTGGTACAAGGTGGGACATGACTACACAAAAGTGTGAATTCCAGGAGGTGGTGATCACTGGGGACCGCTTTGGAGTTTGGCTATTGTAGCTTGTTGAAACTCAGATTTCTGGGTCTCATCCCCAGAGATTCTGATTCAGTAGGTTTGGGGTGGGGCCCAAGACTTTTCTAATAAGTTTCCAGGTAATGCTGATGTTACTCATCTAGGAAACATCTTTGAGAGCCACTGATCTATCCCAAATTCTTACTTTATAGATGAAGAAATTGAGTTCCATAAAGATGGAGAAAGATGGGGAGCAGGAAGTATAACAATAATTAATTATTGAATACCTATTATGTGTCAGGCACTAGGCAAAAGCTGTTCATGCATTTTCTTGTTTAGTACGATAAATCCTATGTATTACTCACCATTTCATGAATGAGGAAACTAAATCTAAGAGAGGTTGAGTAACTTGCCCAAATTCACATATATAATTGTTAACAGGAACAGGACTGGAATCCAGATCTCCTGATTCGCAAGTCAAAGTCAAAGTGTTTTGTATAACCTGATAACCCCAATCTACTCTTCTATGATTATAAGTAGAAGAACTGTTTTCCTTCAAATACATTAGCTGTATGATTATGGCCCTATCACACAGTACTAGAAAATCATCCTATAAACTGTATACATTGAATTTTCAGCTCATAGGCTAAAATTTAACATTAGTTTCATTTGAAAATTTGGAGATTCAACATTCCTGGTGCTTTCTAAGTCTTTTAGAACATATGAGAAATGTTGGTTCCAACAAGGATCCCCAGAGGGGATTATACCCATTACCTAAAGGATATAACTTCAATCTGTTTAAGAGTTGAGCTCGCATGCTGAAGTCACAGTTCTACCATAACCTTGGACAAATCTCTTAAAAACCTTGTGACTTTGGTTCTTCATTTGTAAAATAGGAAAAATAATAACCTCCTATTTGCCCATCTCATAGGGTTATTGTGAGAATCGAATAAAATATGCAAAATCCTTTGCAAACTAAGTACCTTTCTTACAGAAGGTACTATTGTTAGTGCAGCATCATTTTTCCCCATCCAGTATCTGCTTATTTCTACTCTTTGGTTCTTATCTCCTATTTTTAAGAACAGGATGCTAGACCTTATTGAAAGCCATCTAGGCATCCATTGAGATGATTATTTTTATTTTTCTTATGTAACAGGTATTTCTCCAGGCAGAATCACCTATAGGGTAAGAATTTCAAAAATAAAAAGGAGGGAGAAAGCAAACTCTTACTATTTGCAGGGCTCTGACCTATGTGTTTAACTTATATACTCCTTGTAACAAATCCATAAGGATCAAATCAATGTCTTTGTGTTAGATGTAGAAATTGAGGGAAAGACACAAGGTCATTGCTCTAAGTAGGAGAGCCAGGATTTGACTCTAAGCTTCCTCAGTGTAGTTCAAATTACTCAGCACAGGCCCTGGCTCATGGGAAATGTTCAATGAATGGAAACTTTCAAATGTTGCACTGATGCATCTATTGGTGATGATCGGGACCACCCTCTCACCATATTGGACGGGCTTGTTTGGAATCGGGTATTTGGAGAGCAGCAATACATGGGGGATTTACAAATTCTTTCTTCTCAGCATGGAATGTGGTGGGAAGATACTCTCTGGTAGGGCCATGTTTCTGTTAAGTCTGTTATTACTGACTTTTTCCTTTATTATGGATGATACTGGGAGCAGAATTTCCTGATGATGCCTATTTTGTAATGTTTTAGAACATCCAAAAAATGCAATGGTCACCAGGAGGCAGCATGGGTTCACTAAGAACCAAATTGCTTTGGGGGCAGGATAATCAGACATGCAGGTAAGAAAAATGCCATAAATGGCATTATAAATTGTTCTTTTTTAAAATTTAATTGATGATGTATGATAGAATCAACCAGCACTTAGTATATTTCCCAGCACACAATAGGTGCTCAAAAAAGTCTGATGAGTTTTGATAATTGTTGCATAAACCTATGAGTAGAAGTTACAGAGACATGTATTTTAGCTCACATAAGAGCTAATATGAGCCCTGTTAAACACTGGAAATTGATGAATCACAAAACAGTAAGTTCCCCTTTTCTTGAATGTGTGAAAGCAGAAAATATGTGATCCTCCAACAGGGAATCCTGGAGTGGGGGGCACTGTCGAGGCTCTGCCCAGATCTCCCTGGGGCCCCTTCACCATCTCACACGTTGCTTCTGGTTTATGTGTTCTTGGGCTTCTAATGGCCGATAATGCAGTTGCTGGGACCCCAGCTCCTTGCTTTGAGTTCCAATAAACTCTGAACTGTAATCTATCTCCCCTGAGGCTCCCTTGTGGCATCAGGCTGAGGCTGTGACTTGGTCTCAAGTCTCACCCTGGTTGGGCCTCTTTCCCTTCCCTTCTCTGCTTCTCCCGTTCTCTCACTGGTTTCTCCTGGGAGTGCTTCCTTAATGCATCACTTGCACACAAATCCTTGACTCAGCATCTGTTTCTAAAGAAGATGACCTAAGACACTTAGGAAAGAATGAATTGATCTGATCAATACTGACAGACTATAATTTTAGTCCAAATAGTATGAAAATAGATGGATTGAGCACACCCACTGTAGCTGTCTTTCAAAAGCCTAGATGATGCATAATCCGGTCTGTGTAACTCAGGGCTCACTGTTAGAATCTGGAGAAACGGAGCCATGAGGCACTGCTGGGGCTTCCGAGGCAGGTTGGTCTGTGGACAAGGGAAAGAAGCTGGAACAAGATGGAATAACGAAATGGCAATGTAGGGACTGACCTCCAAGAGGAGAAAATCAACAGTCCAAATCACAGGATCCAAACGGATAACACACATAGACTCCTCCACTTATCTCCAAGGGAAGTAAATACTCAGAGCCCGTTGGAAATAGCATCAAGGTTCACTGAGTTTAGATCAGGATCCCAGCTAGTGGCTAGTTGCCATTATCCAAGGCAAAAACATTTTCATGCTGGCTAGACATAAAAGCAAGGAGTAAAGAATTTTGTGACTTGAGGGACATAGAGGTGCCTAGTTCTCAACAGAGGCACCTCATGCCGGGGCTTGTTAGTAAAACAAATTTCAAACTTTTCATGTCAGTGGAGCAGAGGCTTCTAATAGGCTCTGTGCTCTGGTTGGGGTTGGATGGGGAGGCGGGGGGGGAAAGAAAACAGGCAGGGAGTTGTTCGTTAGGACTACTACGTGCCAGGGACACATTTTCACACATTATCTTCAATCTTCACAACAACCCTATGAAGTATTATTAACCTCATTTTTTAAATTTGGAGAATGGGACTCAGAGAGGTTAAATTAAATGCCCTAGGTCACTGGTAAGGGTGGAATTCACATGCATTAGACAATAACTAATTGAACAATGCCATCTGTAGTCTGCGCCAGGAGAGTGATGCGAATGGTAATTGCTGCAGGGGTGTAAACAGAAAAGGTGGAGGTTCCAAACCACCTGTGTAACAAATGAAAAAATAGCAGTCATCCTCATGTGTTGCCCCTAATGCCAGCTGATTGGGAAATCGAGCACTACTGCTCTCAAAGCACTTTTCTAGACATATCTATTCCAGGAATGTTCCTTGATTATTTATAGAAATTCCCCAGCTGGCTTGGGGCAGAGGAGGAGAAAGCAAACTTTTTATCCTTTTATCTATGTTACCTTATTTAATCCTCTTGATACCTATGAGGAAGGTATTAATCTTTCTATCTAAGAGAAGAGAATACTAAAGATCAGAGAATTTGAACTTTCTCCAAATCGTACAACCTATAAATAATTCCCTTTTCTCCTATCTGAAGTGTATGGTCATTCTTTACCCCTGCCTCCCTCTCTGTGATATTTTCGAAGTTATTACGGAATTTATCTATTTGTCTCTGGTTGGTTTTTTCATCTGTTGCGCTGCTTGTCTGCTTACTGAAGGATTTATTCCCTATTCTGGACTTTGTGAATGACTGATCCTTGCCATAAATTTGCTACTCAGGTCATAACACTATGGCTCCTTGGTAATTATCTGGGTCCTTGGTCGGTGTAGGCAACCAAATAAAACTTAAGTTGAAGAATTTGCTTTAGAAATGAAGATATTCATATAGATGGTTTATACTTATGAAATGTAGATCTTTTCAAAGCCCATGGGTATGTGTTATTCATCCCATCCAGTGTCCCTCCCTTCTTCCAGGAGTAACCCTTTCAGCCCCCTCCCTCCAATGTGATTTTAGGGGTTACTGACAGTGCTCCCTCTTGGCCATAGTAGTTGGTCCAGGGAGTGGGCACATGACCCAAACAAGATGGAGCAGAATAGTTCCCTGGGATTTTTTGATCTGGAGCTAAGAGGGAGAGTTTTTCTAAGATGGCGATGTAGGGAATATGTGAGCCTACAACTTTGGGGAGCATTGTCCCATCCTTGGAGACAAAGCCAGCTTGAGAGGATGAGGTGCACATGTAGAGAGAAACGGGAACCAGAAACAGAACAGAGTATGAGTGTAGAACACTGATGGAGTGCGTGTGCCCAGGTCTCTAATTCCAGAGCCCAGGCGGCCTGTGGTTATGTGATCTAAAAAATGTCCCCTGTGGCCCAGGCTAGTCTGAGTTGTGTTTCTGTCAAGTCTGGTGGAATACATTCCATTTTTTTTCTATTGCTTATTCTTCACCTAGGGCCAAGATACTACCTGATCCTAAAATAAGCAATTTTGGTTTGCTACAAAATTGGCCTATGGGATTGCTGCAAAACTGATACACATAACAGCTGCCTCCTTTAAGGCTGGAGTGACTCTGCATCCTGGCTTGCTCAGGACAATCTGGTTCACACCTACTGCCCTAGTGTAATTATTAACAGTGCCCTTTTCAGTCTCAGAAGGGCCTGATGTGGACGATACATCATATAGTTACCTAGTTAAGGCTCATCACAGCTGCTCCCTTTTGGAAGCCTTTTCTGATCCCTTAACCTTCTCCTACAAGAGGGAGTCCCTGATGAGGCACGACTCACCCATCTGTGTAGCCCAGCAGCACCTTGTACACTGTAAGAATTCAGCCAGTGTTGGCTGAATTGAACATTTATGCCTCAAAATAACCATTAAACAAAATTCCCTAAAAGAAATCAATTTGATCCACATTAGTCATGACTTGGATCTCTAATTCTTCAAGTTTTTAAAGGGAACCTAACATTTATGGGACTTTTAATATTATGGAAACCTGGAATATGTGCTTTCATTTAATTCTCTAAGGTAAATCTCGTCTCCATTTTTAGGAGAAAGGACTTGACTCTCAAAGAGGTGAAGTGTGTGTCTGCGCCCCTGTGCTCGCCTGCTACACCACAGTGCCTCCACTGTGTCGGGGATGCTGTCAGCTGGCTCCCTCCCGAGTGCCATTCTGCACTGCAGAGCTTGGTCACTAAACGCTACACT
The DNA here is from genome assembly GCF_000956105.1 of Propithecus coquereli. Lineage (NCBI taxonomy): Eukaryota > Metazoa > Chordata > Mammalia > Primates > Indriidae > Propithecus > Propithecus coquereli. The sequence goes on from NW_012150174.1 coordinate 6,640,836, forward strand.
TCAAGGCTCTTTGTAGCTAACATTCTGGATGTGATTCAGGGACTCTCAGTCTGACGTTTGTATGAGACTGGCTGGGAACTGAACTCCGTCGGGAGAGAGGCGGCACAAAGCACTCCACTTTGCTGGTGCAGGTCGTAGCAAGGAGCATGACAGTTCTGGAGCTAGTAGATGCAGATGTGGTTTCCCACTCAGGCAGAAATGGCTTCCTGATCATGGTAGGAGCAACAGGCCCCTTGAGATCTTGATCTACGGTGTGGCTTTGGGTGTCGTTCCTGGAAGCCCCACCTGGAGTCTGTTTCTTCAGCCCTGACATTGATTTTGAAAATTTAATACCCTTACTGCCAAGTATGGGGAGCTCCTCTTTCTGCAATTGAATATTGACCACTATATTATGTCTGTACATACCCAGGGGGCATCACAGTTAAGATTCAGGGGAGCAAGATGGGTTGATTTTACTTCTCTATGCATGTGCTTTAAGTCCCTTCTTCTGTTTGGTAGTGAAGGCAGAGTCTGAGGACCCACAGGCTTCTGGCCCCTCATTTAACAATATGGAGTTTGATACCTGTTTACTTCCTACTGCAATTGCCTGGGAAGATCATGATCACTGTCCTGTCTGATTCACTCAGAGTCATACGGAGGAAGAACCAACATAATCATGACCCCACTGCTATATATGTAACCATGAGAAAATCATCTGGAGCTTTCTTTACATTGAGAGATAAATTAGGGTAGAATTTTGTTTTCCTTTATATTGGGACCAAAAGAAGGCATATGCCTTTTGTTTATTCACTTGAAATGACTCTTTGATGATAATTTTCCTTAGCATAATCACAGCCTTGTTTAACGTTCTTACAACTGAGCCCTTTTCTTTTCTTTTTAGGGGGAGGCAACTCGGAATCATAGAGAAATATTAATCATTTGGTGTGGTTTTCTTGATTAAAGGAATTGTAAGTGGCTAATTGAAAAACTCAAGGAAGGCCCATTCTTGGGTTAGTATCAGATAAAACTTGCATCTATAATTCATCATACAGAGCAATCGGCTATTTTTAAAAAGTTCAAACAGACAGTAAAATAAGGAAAATGAGAATAATCATGGTGTTAAGCCTTAATTGGCAAAATTTCTCAGGTAACGGATCTGGCCAACCATTAGTGTAAGAATTTTTTCTTACTAATCTCTATATAGTGTAATTTTGGAGGCCTCAAGAAAGACCCAAGCATCCAAAAAATTCCACCCCCCTGGATTACAAATTGCTTGAATTTCTTTAGGAAGGTGTGATGGTTCATTTCGTGTGCTAGCTTGACTGGGACACAGGGTGTCTAGATATTTGGTCAAACGTTGTTCTGGACATTTCTGTGAGGGTGTTTTTGGATGAGATTAACATTTAAGTTGGTAGACTGAGCAAAGCAGACTGCCCTCCCTAATGTGAGTGGACCTCATCCGACCAGCTAAAGGCCTGAATAGAACAAATAGCTCCCCCACCATGAGAGGGAATTATTCCTCTTGCCTGACAGCCTCTAAACTGGGACACTGGATTTTTCCTCCCTTTGAACTTTCTGGGTCTTGAGCCTCCCAGCCGTTGGTCTGGAACTACATCATAGGCTCTCCTGGGTCTCCAGTTCAATGACTCTCTCTGGAGATCTGGGGACATATCAGCCTCCATAATTCTCCATAACTGTATAAGCCAATTCTTTATAAAACTTTCTATATTATATACAATACAAATATGTAAATCTCCTTCCTATTGGTTCTGTTCTTTGGAGAGCCCTAACTAATACAGAAGGGACAAAAAACCACCCAAATATCCCAGAGGGGAGGCACAATTTTACACACATCTGCTCACTAAGGAATGAATGCCTGGTCTCTCTGCCTCTTGAGCACACGTTTCTGAGAAGAGGGTGGAGGAAGAGCCAACTACCTGACCCAAAAAGGCAGAGAAAACACCTGTGAAGGAGGTCCTTGGCACAGCAAGAAGTTTCTTTTGGTCACAAATTGTATCTGGGGCTTTTCAGCAGGAACTTAAAACATCCCATTTGGGGGCTAGGGACTGAGAAGACTGGTTTAGAGATGGGCTCAGCTTCCCAGCGCCAGCCCAGCTTGTGGGCTTTCACGCCATTACTGATGAGGTAGAATTTTCGACAGTGTGCAGGACTTCCTAGACAAAGCAGGCCTGGCTGCAGGGCAGGTTTCTCTGGGCCACCTGGTCCCTGTGTCTCTGGCAGGGCTGCAGCCCCTCTGGGCTGGGGAAATGTGGCTATTCACTTCCTCGCTGCTCAAATGTCTGCATCTTCATTTCAGATTTCAGTTTCAGCCTTGGGCCTGTCAGGGTCAGGAGGGACCAGCACTGGGCCCCCAGCATCACAAGAATGGCATGCAAATGGTGACACAAGGAGACAAGCCCAGGTTGTCTGAGGCAAAAGAGTGAGCAGGGGCCATGGCCAGGGTGCATCTTAGAGAGCAGAAGTACTCTGGTCCAAGGCTCCCGTTTTCCAGGTGGGGACACTGAAGTCCAGGGATGAGAAGGCACTTGGCCATGTCACACAAGAAGATCCAGAAACAGGACTCTGGACTCTGCCTCCAAGACCCAGTAATCTTTCTACTTTATCATACCGTTTCTTAAAAGAAAACCTAACCCTGGCCTCTACCCAATAGACCAGGAGACCTGCCCCTGTGACCTTGAGGGTCAGGGCCCAGGCCAGAGTGGGGAGAGCAGCTCTAGGGAGCAGGTGGTGGACACGGGGCCTGGAGGGGCTCTGCCCCTTTCTGCACCTCTGACTCCCATCCGCACGTTGGACCCAGCGGGACCTGCCTGGAACCATGGAAGGGGAAGGGCCTCCAGCAATGGACCACCATGTTCTAGATCTGTTCCCTTCGCCCCTCATAAGTCACTTCCCCTCACTGTGCCTCAGTTTCCCCATTTGCCAAAGACATTGGTCTAATTTCCTGCTCTTTTGTGTCACTGATATTTGGACATTCTATAGGTTACAACATTAAGTGTCCCTGTTGAGGCAGAGACAGAAATATTAGATTTCTGTTCCAGAGGCAAAACCATTATGTGCTATAGTCACCAAGGTGTAGATGTTCTAGAATAAAAGGCCACACAAAGCACAGATTTTTATTAAAATTGAAAGAGGAGTTGAAGGAAGGCAAGAGAAATGTCCCCTCAGGGTAATTTGTCTTTACTTTGAAAATGTTTCCAACAGAAATTCTGAAGAGGTTCATCTCCTCCCCCAACCATGAGCCTCTCCCATCTTCCCAGAAAGAATTTAGGGTGAGAGACACACGGAGGACTCATTCTTCCTCTAGAGTGGTGACTTCCCTCGGCTCCCAGGGTCGCTGGCTTCAGCAGGTGCTCATGAGTAGGAACGCAGAAGCAGACCTGCTAGGAGACTTCAGGCTTCCAGATCAGTTACGAAGGCGCTGGCATGACCAGCCACCTCCCACTGAGGTCTGGAGTAGACGTTATTCTCAACCACACTATTATTTTTCAAATGGAACTAGGTAGTATTACATGTTTTTGTTTGTTTTGTTTTGTAAGAAAAGATGTTGTTGTCTTGCTAACTTCAAACTTTTACCTGGGAAAAGCACCCCCCCGCACCCCCCAGCCCCCAGGGAGGGCAGGAGTCCATCTGAATGTAGGGCCACTGGACTCAGCTCAACAGGGCATTTGTTCCTGTCCTTCTTCTACCATCTCCCCACCCCAGCCCCTTCAGTCCTGTCACCTGTGCTTGGCTGGTAACTCTCTCCCCTCCAGGGTAAAGTGTGACATCTTCACCTATAAGGTTGGGTTGGATGCCTGTATCAGATGTTGAGGCTCCATCCAAATCCCCTTGGATTCCTTTGCTGTTTCTCTGCACCCCTCCCTGGCTTCCTGATTTCCTTCCGGTTTCCCCCTTTGCAATGCTTTTGCTTCCTGCAGCCTACACCTGTGATCCTACTTCAGCGGAATTGCCTGATTCTAGTACTTAGCATAATGAGCCATAATTCCCTATTTGTTAGTCGGCCTCTCCACTGGACTGGCAGCTCTCTGAGGGCAGGGACTATGTTTTGCTCACTGCAGTGTCTCAGGACCTGCCAAGGGATTCAATGGGAACTTGTGAATGAATGAATGAGCCATTAACTCCAGCGATCAGAATCAATCCCCATAGAAGGCTGAACCCAGGAAAATATCTGGGCACCTCCAGGGAAGCATAGGTCCTAAATAGAAATTTAACTGCATGCTTCCCTGAAACTGGAGTGAGAGGGTTAGGGGACCCCAGCAGTTGTGCCTAGGACCCAGAACAACCACCTCTTTCTTGTGACCTTCTTGCGAGTCTCTATTCACCAGCACACTCTCAGCCTGTAGTGTCAATCCCACCTTCCATCTGGCCTTACTCCTAAAAATGGGCATGTATGTTACGTCTGCCTGTCTTCTTCTGCAGCTTCTGCATGTTGGACTCCGCCACAGGGTCTCTGTTCATCTCTTAGCATTGAGCTTATTGTTGGAGACTGACCTGCCCTGGAATTCCCCACCCTCAGCCCTATGTCCCCACATCAAACCTGCTAACTCTTGTCCCCAGATGTCCCCAGTTTCCAAGTAGTTCCCAGTGGCTGTCCTTTCCAGATGGCATGACCTAGGACACTAGACAGTAATTACCACACCCCCAGCCCACTCCTCTGTCCCCACCCAGTGCCACTGTGGTGTGGAATGTGGTTGTGACAGAGAAGCTTGGTCTGTTACCACCGCACAGTCTCTGGCACGTCCAGGCAGGCCCAGGCAGGTTGCCAGGGGTTTTGTTGACATGAAGGACAGCCCATAGCTTTCCCATAAGAAACCGCAATGATGACTTGGAATTGACAGTTGGCCCAGATGGGGACGTGGGCAGATCGGAGGGCCTTACGTTCTTAGTCATTTGGGACTTGGGGCATGTTGGCCATGGGCTGAGTTATCCTGGGGAAGGAGCCCAGGGCCCACTTGTCCACTTTATTCGGGGGTGAGGGTGAGGCACGGGAAGAACAAGTCATACAAAAGAAATGAAAGAGCTTGAAGAAAGAGGCCTGCTGTAGGAAGGGGCCCACAGGCTCAGGGAGAGGCCCTCAGCGCAGGTCTGGAAGGGGAGAGAGCCATTGAAAAGGGCTATTTAGGTGCAGAGAAAAGGCACCCAAACCTCTTGCACTGAAAGAAAAGTGCTTGAACATGAACTTTTTGACCTTAGGTTCCTTTCCCTTTGCTCATGTGGCAAATGCCATCCTTTCATCAAACCTGCACAGGCAAGTTACAAGCACTTGGGGAGCGGGGCTATGAGGGCAACGATGGTGACCTTGGCCAGGCAGTCAGACAGAGCACACAGGAGGCATTAGTGACTGACAGCCAGGAGGCCTGGGGATTCCTGCAGGGCACAGGCACAGGGACCCACAGAAGGAGTTGCAGAGGTGAAAGGGTCTGTGCAGCAGGGTCCCCAGTGGACGGTCTCGGCTCCTGAGTGTTTAGTTTCAGGTTTTCTGTATCTTTCTCTCTACCACACTGCTCTGTCCAGAGCCTCATCCTCCCACACCCATATAGTTGCCAGAGACTCCCAACAAATCTCCTCGTCTCCTTTTCCTTCAGCACATATATGTTTAGTGTCTTCTCTGCTCCAGGCACTAGGGAAACAGCAGTGAACAAAGCAAAGTCTCTGCACTCACGGAGCTTCCATTCTAGAGGGAGAACAGACACAACACACACTCTCTCATGGCAGAGAGTGGTAAGTTCACGGAGAAAAATTAAGCAGAGAAAGGGAAAAGGGGATTCTGGTGATAATGGGTGGCGAAGGGGTTGCAACTTTAAAGACAGAGGTCATGGAAGGCCTTGTGTTTGACATTTTTATTAAACTCCTCTATGCTGGATAACCTTCTCCCCACTGGGTACACATTGGGTATAAATGACAAAGGGATGTGTTTCCTGCCCTCGCAAGAGTTAAAGGCTAGCTCCTTTTTGCACACCTTAAACTTCAACATGGCTACCTGGGTGATACTCCTCCAACACAGGGACAATCACGTCACTACCCTGCTTAAAACCTATTGATGACGTTTCAATGCCTTGAGGATCAAATTCTGACTCCTTAGCAGGTTTAAGCCCTTTGTATCCCTGTCCTGCCTATGCTGTGGTCTGGTGTGTGGCCTCCACCTTCCCCCCTCTTGACTAGGGAGCCTGGAGTCTTGGTTCCTGCCTGTAATCATTAACAGTGTGCCACTTTTCTCCCCAGAACATCCCAATTTGGACAATAAATTATACAGTCACACTATTTGTTAACACACACCCAATGCTTCGGTGATACAAAATACTACTGTCATTCCAAAACACTTTCTACTTTTCAGCTTCTACACTTTGCTCTTGTTCTTCCTTTAGTCTGGGTTACCCTCTCTTGTCTTACTTGTCTGATGAAATTTTCCTTTTCCTTAAAAACCAGCTCAGATATTACCTTCTGTCTGTTTTCAGGGCTGTCTCCTCACCCTCTACCCTCTACTAAGAGCACGTCCAGCTCCTCCTCTGTGTTTCTAGAGCAGTCAGCCCTCGCTTTAGCAGCGTGCTACGCACTTCTGTCTTGGGTCCTCTCCACCCCTGCACTGGGGAGAGGGGCTGTACCGTGTTCAGCCCTGTGTTCCCAGGACCTTGCATGGTGTCTGAACCAGAGCAGGTACTAAGTATTGAGTGGGGTGCATTCAATGCAGTTGTGCTTGCATTGCAAATATAATGGCTAAAGCCTTCAACGCTTTCAAGGAAACTGCTAGAACTTGAAGACTGGGTCCACTGTGCCTTCGTTTTTTGTTTCTATTTTCTTTTCAATCTGTTACATAATTTCTTAAACATAAAGCATGAAGTTGGTGCCCCAACCATGGATCCCTCATTGATCTACACCTCAGTTTTCCAGCTCACAGGTGCTTGCTCACCTGTATTACATAATGGCCCACCGTTCCAGGTCCCCTGCCTCCCGGGAAGATACACTATGACTCAGAGCCTTATCTCTGAGTCTTTTTTGAGACAGAGTCTTGCTCCATTGCCTGGGCTAGAGTGCCGTGGCGTCAGCCTAGCTCACAGCAACCTCAAACTCCTGGGCTCAAGCGATCCTCCTGCCTCAGCCTCCCAAGTAGCTGTGACTACAAGTGAGCGACACTACGCTTAGCTAATTTTTTGTTTCTATTTTTAGTTGCCGGTCTAATTTTTTCTATTTTTAGTAGAGACGGGGTATCACTTTTGCTGAGGCTGGTCTCGAACTCCTGACCTCAAGTGATCCTCCTGCCTCAGCCTCCCAGAAATCTCTAAGTTTTGATTGGAGGAGCAAAGGATGGTCTCAGCCCACGAGGACTGGGATAGAAGGAAAATGAGATGTTGAGTCCGAGTAGTGGCAAGGAAACAAAGTAACTCTTATCCAAAGCTGACATGAGAAGTTCCTAAAAGGAAAAACACCCAAGGGGAATGTTTTGGTATCAGTAGAACTTTTTTAGGCAGTTGGAAAAGACAAAAGTGACTCTGTATCTATCAATGCTGATCAAGGGAGGACTGTGGAGGAAGTTCAATCAATAGCTTTAAAGAAAGGAGGCCAAGGATTAGGAGAGGGGCGTGAGACAATGGGATGAGCACAGACCATGGTGTTTAAATCCCAGCTTGCCATTTATTCAAGTCATTCATTCATTCACGCTCAGTCATAGTCACACAACAACTACGGAGTGCTGCCTTGGGCCAGGCACTGTGCTAAGTGTTCAAAATATTATACAACTGGTGAGAAACACAAAAGGCCCAGCCTAGTGAGAAAGTCAGAACGTTATCAGGTGTTCATTAAAAACGTGGCAAATGCTACAAAGGAAGCAGACACAGGATTCCAGGTCTTGCCTGAGGAAGCGATAGTATGCTGTGAGCTTAAAGATGAAAGGGGTTAACTGAGGCTGGGGTGGGGTGGTTGGGGAGGTGGGCCTGCTGGTGGCTCCCCAGGTGGAAGTAATAGTTTGGGAAGGTCTGGTGCCAGCCAGGAGCATGGCACAGCACAGCGGGGTTGGGGCACAGCACAGCGGGGTTGGAGCCCAGCAAGCAGGAAGAGGGCAGAACGACATGAGGCTGAAGACAGGGGCGGGGCCAGATCATGCAGGGCTGTGTTGGCCGTAGGGGACCTGGTCTTTGTGCCCAAGCATGGGACAACAGGGGAGGCTTTTTAGCAGTGAGGGTGAGAGTGAAGAGTATGTATGTGTCACCTGAACAGACATGTGCTTTGAAAACTTCATCCTGGCCGTAGGGTGAAAATATTTTGCAGTGGAGAGATCACTCAGAAGCTATTGCAAGAATTCAGGCAGGGAGTGGGTGGGAGCTTGGACTAGGGAGGGGGCCGAAAACTTGGGGTAACCTATCTCAGTAGTGCGTTCCTATAACGGACATCACACGACTTAAAGCTCAAAGTAATTAAACAGGCAAAGAGCCTGATTCACAGTAAATGCTCACTGTATGTGAGGTTTCCTACCCTCTTGACATGGGGCAACGGCTGCCGCTCGGCCGAGGTTCCTGCGCCTGTTAGGCTCTGCTTTCTGAGATGGTTTTTGTTTTAGTCACAAAAGCAGCCCTGTGTTTGTCCAGGGAAGTGGGAACAGGAAGCAGCCTGAGACACATTGTAGAGATATTCCTTTCCAAAATATTTTTGAGGTGGAAAAAGAGAAGACAAACTATATAGATCCTGGGAGTGTCACAAATACACCCACCCACACCCACATGCCCACCCTTCCCCCCGCACACCGGTGTGAGGTTCCTTAGGTAAAAAATGACACTGGTCTGTGCTCACGGTAGGGAGGGCCAGTGCCCCTAACTAAGAAGGCTTTGGACGCGTGGGAGTGCTGTCATAGCTGAGGCTTCCTTGGGAAACTCTTCCTTTCTCTTGCAGCCAACTGGGTAATGAAAATTGCATAGAATTGTGATCAAGTAGCCCAGATAAAGGCCTCTTGTGTTCATCCCAGTGTGTGTATCGGGTGACGTGCTCTTCCAAGGGAAGCGAAGAGTGGCCACCCTCCAACTCAGCAGGGAGGGAGAGAAAGCCTCCCTCTGTTCCATGTGGTCAGCTGGAACAAACGCTTCCCCACTGCTCAGTTTACAAAGTGCACAACTAAGAGAGACCCACACATTTGCATTCATCAGATGGTGCTGTTAAAAGCACAGTCAGAAAAGCTTCTGCCTAAGCAGAACGTGTGATTCTACTGTTTTCACCTCTCAAAGACACAACCCACAGACAAAGGAGAGCCCACCTTGACGCACTGAAAGGAAACCACTCATTCCTGAACACAAATCTGGGCAAGAAAATTTTGCAAAACTTGCTATAACATTAATGATTACTGCCCTGAAAACCTGTAACCACAAAAGAAGGTCACACTTCCTTTTATACCCAAATAATGATGGCATTCACCCTAGCAGCTTGATTGTTGATAAACAGCTCCCTTCAAAGTGTCCCTTGGTTATCTCAGAGCGCTCTCAGAGGGGTGCCCCAGTGCAGTCTCTCAGCTGTGGGCACCATGCAGCAGGGCTCCCTCCCTCCTCTCCTGGTCAGCTGCGCATCACCCCAAAGCTTCCCTTCTGCTCCTGCCTGTCATGAGGGTGCCCCTGACTCTACCAAGGGGGCTCTTCCTTGGAGTGGCCAGGGAACGACAGTCATGCCCCACATAAAGACGTTTTGGTTAACGACTGACCGTGTAGGCAACGGTAGTCCCCTAAGATTCCAGTGGAGCTGAAAAATTCCTATTGCCTAGTGACATTGTAGCCGTCATCACCTCTGTAGTGCGAGGCATTACTCACGTGTTTGTGGTGGTGCCGGTGTAAACAGACCCACTGTGCCAGTCACATAAAAGCATAGCACATGTGATTACGTATGGCACATAATACGTGAAAGTGATAATAAACAGCTATATGACCGGTTTGTGTTTTTACTGTACCATACTTTATATTATTATTTTAGAGTATACTTTTACTTATTAAAAAATTTTTTTAGTTAACAATAAAGCAGCTTTAGGAAGGTTCTCAGGAGGTATTCCAGAAGAAGGCATTGTTACCACTGGAGATGACAGCTCCATGCCTGTCATTGCCCCTGAAGACCTACCAGGGAGATAAGATGTGGAGGTGGAAGACAGGATATTGATGAAC
>NW_012150174.1:6651639-6655745 GCF_000956105.1 Propithecus coquereli
GCAGTGTACAGTAATGTCCTGGGCCTTCATATACATATTCACTCACCTCTCACTCGCCCACTCACCCAGAACAACTGTTCTGCAAGCTCCATTGATGGTAAGTGGCCTGTGCAGGTGTACCATTTTTTACCTCTCTCTCTAATTTTTGTGGTTTTTTTTGAGATAAGGCCTCACTCTGTCGCCCAGACTAGAGTACAGTGGTGTGATCATAGCTCACTGCAGCCTCGATCTCATGATCTTAAGGGATCCTCTTGCCTCAGCCTCCCGGAATACTAGGATTACAGGCAGAAATCACTGCACCCAGCCCATTTTTTATCCTGTATGCCATAGTTTTACTGTGCCTTTTTTATGTTCAGATATGTCTAGGTACACAAATATTTACCACTGTGTTACAGTTGCTTAAAGTGTTCAGGACAGTAACATGCAGTACAGATTTGTAGCCTAGGAGCAATAGGCTAGACCACGTAGCTTAGGTGTGTAGTGGGCTATGCCATCCAGGTGTGTGTGAGTACGCTCTGTGATGTTCACACCATGATGAAATTGCCTAATGCATTTCTCAGAACCTATGCCCATCACTAAGCAACCCACGACTGTACTGAAGGCTTCTGAGCAGAAGAGCAGCATGATCTGCCTCGTCTTTTAACAAGATCTCGTGGTTGCTGGGCTGAGAACAAACTGCAGTGGGTGAGAATGGCAGCAGGGAGACCTGTTGGAGCTATGGATATTCAGGAGAGAGATCACAGCGCTTCGACTAGGGTGGTGGCCATGGAGATGGTGACTTGTGGTCAGATATGTGTTCGGATTCTAGATTCTGATAGAACCAGTGGGATCACCTGCTTGGAACGTAAGAGGAAAGAAACAAAAGGTCAAGGATGAGTCTGAGATTCTCGGGTGGAGAACCAGTATGGATGGAGCTGCCGTCAACTGCCTAGAAAACCGGCTTTGTCCATGTGTTTGCCTGGCTGAGCCCTACAATTGTCACTTTCTAGTTCCCAACTCCGGGAAGCACGGAAGCTGTTTTCCCACCTGGTTCGCCAAAGATCGTATTTACTTCTGGCAAACAGACGACCGTCACTTGGCAGGCCAATAAGGTAGCTTTGACAGATTTTCTTTCCTCCGATGTCAGCAGGAAAGCATAAGAGATTTTTTTTAAATTAGCAATTTGACAGGCAAAATTTCCGATCATAATCTCATAACATTAAAAATAAATTATGAAAAAGTGAAGGAAAAGCTTCACTATTTAAGTAGCATGCACTTAGGTAATCTTTGGCTCAAGGAGGAAATCAAAAGGGAAATCTTTATTGCTAACAGGCAATAAAAAGAAGAAACATAAAACTGAAAATTAATGACCCAGCAGAGGCTGTTTTCAGAGGAAAATTTATGGCCTGTAATGCCCTTACTGTAAGAGAAGAAAATATAAAAAGTAAGAGAACCAAGTACTTGTCTTAAGGAATAATGAAATAACAATGAAATAAACCAAATGAATCTAGGGAGAGGAGATTTGTAAAAAAATAAAAGTTAAAATTAATTAAATATGAGTTAATTATAATTTAGGGTGTTGATTTATTGAAATTAAATTAATTAGATGTAACATTTATTTAAAAGCTTTAAATAAACTTCAATGCTGGTTCCTTGAAATAGCTTCAAAAACCTGAAAAAGTAACAACAGAGAGAAAACAAAAAAGGAGACTCAAGTCTGTGGCAATAAATTCAAGAATTTAAAGGAAAAAGATGACTTCCTGGCAGAGTGTATATTGTTAACACTGACCTGAGAGGAAGAGGAAAACTTGAACAGACCAATTGGCATGACTCTGAAAGGTGATGACAGATGTACACTGGAAGAAGGTCCCAGGATCAGATGGGTTCACAGGTTAGTAACAGAGATTTCCGTTTCCCTTTCTTATAACCCTGGTCACACGACTTGGTAGTACTGCAGATACTAGTCATCTAGTTATAATATTTGGATTCTGTTTATTGGTTTTCTATTTTAAAAATCAACTGAGAGATCGAGCAAACTTAATCATAATTGTACTACAGTATGCAAATGTTATGAATTTCTTGACGTACTAAAATATTGTTAGCTGGCAAAAATAGGAAGGATGTAAGGGAGAAGTAGATGGCAGCGTAAGTGCATTTAATAGAGAATGAGTGTATACATTTGCATAAGTTTGATGGAGCAAGACACAGAGGTTTAAGTATATTATCTAATGATAATCATCAGAAGAAGAATAACGAAGACTATCTCTTATAAAGATCAGGGAGGGGGAGAGGGAATGGAAAATGGAAATGGGAAGTGGAGGAAGTGTGCTAATTTCACCATGTTTCATATTGTGGAGTCAATAGACGCTATCCAAAATGGATAAAGCATGAAATAAAGATACGAGTATAGTAGTTAAAGCTGTGATGGTAACCACCAGAACTGAGAATAGAAACAGTCCAAAGTAGTCATTTCTGGGGAGTGGGACTGGATGTAAGGAAATAATATTTTGTACCCTTATATTCTCTTTGCACTTTTGAAATCAATTCTTGACCAGGCACAGTAACTCACGGCTGTAATCCCAGCACTTTGGGAGACCGAGACCAGCCTGGGCAACACAGTGAGATGCCATCTTTACAAAAAATTAAAAAATTAACTGGGTGTGATGAAGCACGCCTATAGTCCTAGCTACTCAGGAGGCTAAGGCAAGAGGATAGCCCAAGCTCGGGAGTTCAAGGTTGCAATTGAGCTCTGTTGATGCCCCTGCACTCTAGCCTGGGCTAAATAGCAAAACACTGTCTCTAACATACATACATACATATTTACATAAATAAAATCAATTCTTGTAAATATCAATACAAACACACACACACACGAGTATATATATTGCTCAATATAGTGAGAGAAACAAGAGAAAAGAACCAACACGATAGGGAACTCTTTGGAGGAGGGGAGAGAAAGAAAATCCCCTGGCTACATCGTGGCCAAGGAGGAAATCGTGGGAAGACGTCTGAACAGGTTTCGTTGCTTGCGGTGGGGTGCGCCACTTGAGTCATCCTTCCCCCTCCCACATGGTCTTCATTGCTCTGTGAGGGATCAGAGGTCCTCCAGAGCTATTGAATATGGTACCCAGGTGGGCTCAGGATGGACACAGATAGCACATGTGGGTTCTGGAGCTGTAGGACAGGTACACAGCCAGCACCCTGGTTATACAAAGGCAGATCCAACACTGTTTCTTCACAGTCTGTAGGAGGAGCCAGATGTGGAAACAGACTTTTGCTTGGAGCTATATGCAGGTGGAAACAAACTGTCAGGTGAGCATGGAAAAGAAAACTGCTGGAAGAGTCAGGGAGGTCACTGTGGAGAGGGTGACCTCTGAGTTGCACGACGACAGTGGATGCTTGCCAAGAGAAAGGAGGAAGGGCCTTCCTGTCAGAGGAAGAGGAGAGGGACTGGATAGAACAAGGCTTGCTCATGAGGTGGTGGGTGGTTGTGTGGCTGGACCAGAGGCTGTGTGAGACAGGGGAGATCGGCAGGAAGTAAAGCTGGAAAAAGGCTGGGGCAGATGTCAAAGAGGCTTGTATTTAAGCAAAGAGCTTGGGCATTAGTTCATGGGTGCTTAAGTATCAACAAAGGCTTAGAGTAGGAAAATTCACGATCAACTTTGTGTTTTAGAAAGACCACTCTGGCTGGAGTCTGGGAGATCAGTTAAGGTTGTGACCACTAGGTAAGAAACGATGAGAACCAAGTATGTGACTAGGGAGTTGTGAATCTCAGTATAGTCACTTGTTGCTTAACAATAGGGATACATTCTGAGAAATGCATCCTTAGGCGATTTTTGTCCTGTGAACATCATAGAGTGTAGCTAGCTACTCAGGAGGCTGAGGCAAAAGGATCACTTGAGCTCAGGAGTTCAAGGTTAGTGAGCTATGATAGTGCCATGGTATGCCAGCCTGGGCAACAGAGGGAGACCCTATCTCTAAAAAAAAAAGAAAAAAAAATCACTAAAAAAATAAAACGTGGTGCACCTGTATAGGGCGCTTACCATGAATGGAGTTTGCAGGACTGGAAGTTGCTCTGAGTGAGTCAGCGAGTGAGTGGTGAGTGAAGGTGAAGGCCTAGGATGTTA
>NW_012150174.1:6657315-6662188 GCF_000956105.1 Propithecus coquereli
CAGATTTGTGTTCAGGAATGAGTGGTTTTCTTTCAGTGCGTCAAGGTGGGCTCTCCTTTGTCTGTGAGTTGTGTCTTTGAGAGGTGAAAACAGTAGAATCACATGTTCCCCTTAGGCAGAAGCATTTCTGACTGTGCTTTTAACAGCACCATCTGATGAATGCAAATGTGTGGGTCTCTCTTAGTTGTGCACTTTGTAAACTGAGCAGTGGGGAGCGTTTGTTCCAGCTGACCACATGGAACAGAGGGAGGCTTTCTCTCCCTCCCTGCTGAGTTGGAGGGTGGCCACTCTTCGTTTCCCTTGGAAGAGCACGTCACCCAATATCATGCAAGCATTGTTATACGATATATGACTATACTTGCCAGGCAGGAATGATTGGTCACTTAGGGAAACACAGGGAGGCCGGGCTTGCCATCGAGTCCACTTAGCACAGTGCCACCTGGAGAGACCTAGCCAGTGGTCAAGGGCAATGTCTCTGGGTGCAGCAATCCCCAGACATGGTTTAGGAAAATGGTGGGCATCAGTAATTCAGGAAGTAATGGCTATTCCAGCAGATGGGACACCAGAGTGGAGAATCTAGAAAGTAAATTTTAGAAATCCAGGCAGGCAGATGTCTAAGCGAGAGCAAGGCTTCCATGTGCAGCTAGAGCCCTTGGGTGGCCTGCTTTGCCCCTTTTCTCTAAACCAATACCCGACTCAGAATTGGGACAAGATGGAGTCACACGGCTGCCTCAGTTAAGTTTAATTTGCTTTAGCATTTATTCCACACACAATAATAGGGTTGGGAAGAGAGAAAACCTATTTCCAATAAAAATACAATACACAACACAAAAAAGTTCCTCTTTATTTTCAAAACAAAGCATTGTTACATATTAAACAAACAATGTTTCATTTAAATTTTTTTTATTTCTTTGATTTTATTCTCATTCCTAATTGGATAGCATTGGCTGACTAGTCAGGTATTGAGGTAATTTATGATAATATAGTTATGCAAGTTCTTACTCAACCTCCTCCTGCCTCTGGGTTTTGAATAAACTGCTTTTGAATCTCGTCTTCATGATTTACTAGCTGTATGACAAGGGATGTTAGTTAACTGCCTAAGGCTCATTTTTCTAATCTAGAAGGCAGCAGTGTTATTATCTACCTGTCACGGTTGCTGTGAGAATTAACCAAGTTTATTACATGAAAGTTCAGGAGCATAATAACTACTCAATAAATGCTGGCTGCTCTCCTTTCCCAGTAATGTGGTGTAAGGGGACTTCAAAAACTCTGTGGAAGGCCAGGTGTGGTGGCTCACGCCTGTAATCCTAGCACTCTGGGAGGCTGAGGTGGGCGGATTGTTTGAGCTCAGGAGTTTGAAACCAGCCTGAGCAAGAGCGAGACCTCGTCTCTACTAAAAACAGAAAGAAATTAATCGGACAACTAAAAATATATAGAAAAAAAAATATATTAGCCGGGCATGGTGGCGCATGCCTGTAGTCCCAGCTACTCAGGAGGCTGAGGCAGGAGGATCGCTTGAGCCCAGGAGTTTGAGGTTGCTGTGAGCTAGGATGATGCCACGGCACTCTAGCCCGGGCAACAGAGTGAGACTCTGTCTCAAAAAAAAAACTTTGTGGAAAAATGGAATTAGAAGATAAAAATAAAAAATATAAAACTTTATTTCTCAACATAAGCTCCATCAAATTCAAAGCACTTTTGTAAGTGATGATACCAACCATTTAGTCCATCCTTACAGAAATGAGGGTCCTGGGAATTTGACCATGTCAATGCAGTCTTTTTTACATTATTAACCCACGGAAATGGTTGCCCTTTAAAGATTTTTTAAGATTAGGAAACCAAAAAAAGTCAGAAGGAGCCAAGTCAGGACTGTAAGGTGAATGCCTTAATGATTTCCCATCTAAACTCTCAAAAATTGCCCTTGTTTGATGAGAGGAATGAGCAGAAGCATTGTCATGGTGGAGAAGGACTCTCTGGTGAAGTTTTCCTGGGTGTTTTTCTGCTAAAGCTTTGGCTGACTTTCTCAAAACACTCTCACAATAAGCAGATATTATCATTCTTTGGCCCTCCCAAAAGTCAACAGCAAAATGCCTTGTCTATCCCAAAAAAACTATTGCCAGGAACTTGCTCTTGAGTGGTCTGCCTTTGCTTTGACTGGACCACTCCCACCTCTCAGTAGCCACTGCTTTGATTGTGATTTGTCTTCAGGATTGTACTGGTAAAACCATGTTTCATCTCCTGTTACCATCTTTAGAAGAAATGCTTCAGGATCTTGATCCCATTTGTTTAAAGTTTCCATTGAAAGTTCTGTTCTTGACTGCAGCTGACCTAGGAGCAATGGTTTTGGTACCCACTGAATGGAAAATTTGCTCAACTTTAATTTTTCAGTCAGAATTGTGTGAGTGGAATCAGTTGAGATGTCTATGGTGTTGGCTATTGTTTGTGCTGTTACTTGTTTGTCCTCTTCATTTAGGGCACAAACAAGATGAATTTTTTCCTTGAACATCTATGCAGTTGGTCTACTGCTGAAGGCTTTATTTTCAACATCATCTTGCCCCTTCTTAAAATGAATTATCCATTTGTGAACTGTTGATTTCTTTGGGGCATTGTCCCCACAAACTTTCTTTAAAGCATCAATGATTTCACCATTCTTCCACCCAAGCTTAACCATAAATTTGCTGTTTTTTCTTGCTTCAATTTTAGCAGAATTCATGTTGCTCTGATGGGGGCTCATTTCGAATTGATGTGTTATCCTTCTTAGTGCCTCAAGTTAGATCATATTCAGACATGGTATAACAAGTTAATACAAGTTTATTTTGGTTCAAAAAAATCTGAAATCCATGCATAGTTTTTTTATAATACACATTTTCCATAAACTTTTTGAACACCCCTCATATGTAGATAAAGGGTCATGGTCAATTGGATCTAGCCAGTGAGAAAATATCCCTCATCCTTGTCCTCAGGAAAACTAGGAGAAGGTAGGGAAAAGTCATTGGGGAGTAAGTCAGATCACACATATTGAAAGTGTACCTTCAATAAGGCTTGACACACGTATACACATGTGAAGCCACCACTACAATCAAGACAGTGAATACATCTATCATCCCCAAAGTTTTCTTGTGCCCTTTTATAACTGCTCCTTCCTGCCCCTCTCTGCCATCCTCACCCTCCTGTTCCCAGGCAATCACTAATATGCTTTCTATAACTATTCAGGTTGTTTTCTTCTTATTAAGTTTATTTATTTATTTTGAGACAGGGTCTTACTCTGTTGTCCTGGCTAGAGTGCAGTGGGATCATCATAGCTCACTGCAACTTCAAATTCCTGGGCTCAAGTGATCCTCCTGCCTCAGCCTCCTGAGTAGCTGGGACTGCAGGCATGTGCCACCACACTTGGCTAATTTTTTTCTATTTTTGGTATAGATGGGGTCTCATTCTTGTTCAGGCTGGTCTCAAACTCCTGACCTCAAGTGATCCTCCTGTCTCAGCCCCCTGAGTAGCTGGGACTACAGGTGTGTGCCACGATGCCCAGCTGGTTGTTAGGTTTTGAGAGTTCTTTCTGATGTATTCTAGAAACAAGTCCTTTATCAGCTATATAATTCACAAATATTTCCTTCTAGTATGTGGCTTCAGTTTGATTTTGTCTGTTGTTTTTTCATAGACAAACTGGAGTTGTGGGATTTGGGCGGGAATACCATGGAGGTGCATTGCCCTTCGCATGCCATCATATCACAGAGTACATGATATCAATATGAGTTATTACTGGTGATGTTAACCTTTGTTAGTCCATTCAGGCTGGACTGGTTGGCTTATAAGCAACAGAAATTTATATCTCACAGTTCTGGAGGCTGGGAAGTCCAAAATCAAGGCACTGCTATATTTAGTGTCTGATGAGGGCTTGTTTCCTGGCTCATAGATGGTGCCTTTTAGACATGTTCTCACATGGTGGAAGGGACTAGCTAGCTCTTTGGGGTCTCTTTAACAAGGGCACTAATCCCAATCATAAGGGCTCCACTCTCCCAATACCATCACCTAGGAGGTTAGGATCACAACAGTTGAACTTTGAGGGGATACAAACATTCAGATCACAGCACCCTTGGCCACTTGGTTAAGGTGGTATCTACCAGATCTCCCCACCGTAAAGTTATTTTTTACTCCTTTCTATAGTCCATTGTTTGAAAGTTCTTTGAGTAGCTCATACTCAAGGGAAGAAAAATTAAGTTCTACCTCCTGGAAGGGGGAATATCTGTATATATCATTTGGCTTCTTCTATAAGAAATTTTATCCCTCCCCCTATTATTTATTTATTCATTCACTTATTTACATCAGTATGAGGATATTTGTTTAATTCTTTAGTTTTTAACCTAATATTATTTTTATTTATTTTATTGCTCAAATTATTCCAGTTTTGGCCATTGGGAGGTCTTTCAGATTGAATCCTCAATTCTTCTGATATGCTCCCATCCTTCCTTGGGTTTTGTCTTTTCTCTTTTTTTCTTCCTTTATTTCTTCTTCTTGTCTCTACTAAAAACAGAAAGAAATTAATCGGACAACTAAAAATATATAGAAAAAAAATATATATTAGCCGGGCATGGTGGCGCATGCCTGTAGTCTCAGATACTTGGGAGGCTGAGGAAGGAGGATTGCTTGAGCTGAAGAATTTGAGGCTGCAGTGAGCTATGATAGTGCCATGGTATGCCAGCCTGGGCAACAGAGGGAGACCCTATCTCTAAAAAAAAAAGAAAAAAAAATCACTAAAAAAATAAAACGTGGTGCACCTGTATAGGGCGCTTACCATGAATGGAGTTTGCAGGACTGGAAGTTGCTCTGAGTGAGTCAGCGAGTGAGTGGTGAGTGAAGGTGAAGGCCTAGGATGTTA
>NW_012150174.1:6662238-6694310 GCF_000956105.1 Propithecus coquereli
CAGTATTTAGAAACCAAGATCTGGACAATGGGTGTGATTTTTGCTCATGGGTGTCACTGCTTCAAGGCATGAGGGGTACTTTTTTTATTTCCCTTGGAAGGTGCTATGTATTTCAGAGGGAAATTGAGCAATTTACAAGTAGCCAATCACATAAGAGAGTGCTAACTTATAATTAGTCAGGCATGTAAGAGAGTGCTGCTGAAAGTGTGATCCATGAACCACCAGCATCGACACTACCTGTAAGTTTGTTAGAAATGCAAATCTCAAGCCTCAACCAGACGTCCTGAATTGGAAACCAGGTGTTGGACAGAAGATTATGTGTTTTAGTAAGTAATAAGCAGGTGACTTTTTTGCACATTACAATTTGAGAACCACTGATGTAGGAAGTACTTTGTAGAAATCTGAGTTAACTGTTACTGTATTTTGTCCTTATTCCAATACCTCCTACAGGCAGTGCTTCTGACAATTTCTAAACCTCCTGGCTTCTTAGTCCAGCTATCATTTCAGTCCTTGGATTCTTATTGTTCTGATGGAGACACATCAAATAAGGAAGAACACACAGACCAGACAGAAGAAGCAAAAACAAGAAGAAAAGAGTCAATCCTCAACAAAATATTAGCAAACCTAATCTAGCAGTATATAAAAATATACACCATGAGCAAATGGGATTTATCCCAGGAATGCAAGATTGGTTTAACATCTGAAAATCAATTAATGTCATACAATATCAATAGAATAAAGGACGAAACCACATGATCATCTCAATAGATGCAGAAAAAGCATTCGACAAATTAGGAATAGAAGGGAACTTTCTTACCGAATAAACAACATCCATGAAAAATTCACAACTAACATCAGACTTATAGTAAAAAACTGAATGCTTTCCCCTAAAATCAGGAACAAGATCAGGAACAGTGCTCTTGTCACTTCTATACAACATTGTTTTTAGCTGAGATATTAGGCAAGAAAATGAAATAAAAGGCATTCATATTGGAAGGAAAGTAGTAAAATGATCTCTCTTTGCAGATGGCATGATCTCATAGAAAAGTCAAAGGAATTCACTAAAACTCTATCAGAACTAATAAGCAAGTTCGGCAAGGTTGCAGGATACCAGATCAATGTACAAATATCAATTTTATTTTTGCACACTTGCAATGATCAATATGAAAATGAAATTAAGAAAAGAATTACACTTATAACAGCATCAAAAAGAATAAAATACTAGGGGAAAAGTTTGACAAAAGAAGGATAAGTCTTATACTCTGAAAACTATAAAAGATTATTGAAAGAAATTAAAGATGACCTAAATAAATGGAAAGACATCTCATGTTCATGGATTGGAAAACAATGTTAAAGTAGTTATTGTAGATTAATTACTCCACAAATTAATCTACAGATTCAACACAATCTTTATCAAAATCCCAGCTGGCTTACTTGCAGAAATTCATAAACCGATCCTAAAATCGATATGGAAATTCAAGGTTCCCAGAACAGACAAAGCAATCTTGAAGAACAAAGTTGGAGGACTCACACTTCCCAATTTTAAAACTTAATACAAAGCTACAGAAATCAAGACAGTGTGTTATTAGCATAAGGATAGACATATAGACCAATGGAATAGAATTAAGAGTCCAGAGATAAACCCTCATATTTATGACCAATTGGTTTTGGGGAAGAGTACTAAGATAAAACAATAGAGGAAAGAATAATATTTTCAACAAATAGTCCTGAGATGACTGGATATTCATATGCAAAAGAATGGAAATTAAACTCCTACCTCACATGGCATATATTAATGCAACAGGTCCTACAGAGGGAGGGAGTGTGGCAGGTTTAGGAAATCAAAGCTACTATGGCTAGCATGCAGAGATTAGGGGGAAGATGATTTAAGATGGAGCCAAAATAATAGGCAGGGTCTAGAATAAGTGATACGATGCATGTAAAGACTAGGAAAATGTAGAATACTGCTTAAGAGCCCTAGAAAACATGTTTTACTGCTGGGGTTCAAATCCTGTTCCATTACTAATTAACTATTCGTCTCCTTGGCATCCACTTAACCTTTCTGTGGCTTTTCTTCATCTGAAAAATGGGAATGATAATGGTATTTAGTTTACAGGCTTATTTGTGAAGATTGAATGAGTAATAATGTGTGTAAAGCACCCCCAAAAGAACTAGTCACATACTGAGCAAGTTATAATTACAGAAATATTTACTGTAGTTTCTTGGTATAGTTTCAACTTATGATAGTTCTGACACTTATTAAGGGCATGATTGATGTTAGCTGCTATTACTAGCATTTCAAGGGAGTCTTATTATCTTTGGGTGAGAGAGTTTAGGTGCAGAAGTTTCTATATGTGAAAGGAAGCCTGGAGGGACATGGCAGGGACTACCCAGCTTTAGAATTCTGTTTGGAATTTTGATATAAAAGTCGTGCTGGTTATTGGTCAAAGTCCTGCTGCAGAGAAGTACACGATGGCCTGTGTGTCCTGAGGTCTGCCTGCTGGCACTGCTAAGCTGGGTGGGCACAGCAAAAGCAGGAATCCCATAACCCTACAACCAGGAGAAGCTGACTTCATAGTAGGGAGTTAGCTAGCCCCCAAAACTAGCTATAAGGTCTGATCACCTTAGCCTGATCCCAGCCCTGGGCTTTAAATCATGTTTTCCCAACACAGCTGGCAGCAGCTGCCTTCGTATTTGTGGCACTTCCTCTCCAACGCCACTCCCCACCACAGGACTGCTCTCAGCTGAGCGTCACCATCTGTGACACAGGCTTGTTCAATATGCTTTTTAACAGATCAGAGGCCAGGCTTTGTTTTGCTTTGTTAATTGCGTATCAAGCTGTCACCTAGAGCTTAATGAAGGGTATAAACATACTCATAAATTATCCAGTATTCAAAAGCAATTTTGATATTTCTACTGGGAGCCTCTTTATGCTCAAACGAGCGTGCGGTATTTTGCAAAGGTAAGCATTCCAGGGAACTGTTAATTATTTGAACCGAGGGTGTTTGGGTGACTGCAAACAGCAACTGATAGGTCCCAGGAGTGATACAACGTGGAACATACATTTACAGTTGCTTGTTGGAGGACCCACTAGGGAATCATTTTAAAAAGCAAGAGTGACCCATTAGATTGCTTCACAATTCATAAGTGGCTCGCTGTGACAGCCATGGGGTTCAATAGGAAACCTAGGGTTTTTTGTGTACCTGATGGGAGGCAGAGTTGCCCCGGGCAGCACTGTTGCTACTGAGGGGTTAGGGTAGTGGTGGGAGGGAAACACTGAGTCACAATCACTGAGGGGATGAAACCCATGACAAAATGCTTCTGGCGAGTGGGAGAAGGGGACGTTTAATCTCAGGTCCGCCTCCTCGTTCTGTTTTCCCTACCATTTGCAACTTGTTCTGCTGATGGTTCTAACCACAAGGTCAAGCCTGTCCCAAATTCTGAGCCAAGCTCTATAGGAAAAGGCAGGGAGTTTTTATCCTTTTATTTATAATAGCTGCACACAAAGATGACAGGCATTGTTCAAGGCACGAGGGGATAAGAGAATATATGGTAGAAGGCACAGTCCCTCCCTCAGAGTAACTCACTGTCTAAGGCTAGAAATGGACACAGAAATAAGCCTAGTCTTCAATTTGTTCTTCCAGGCACTGGCCTGCCCCAGAGTTAGTCTCTACCTGACTTTGGCTTGCTTGAAAAATTCGGCCCCATATGCGCTCCATTCTGGCCCTAGGCTGCCAGGAAGTGACAGTACTTAGTACCTAGCTCCCAAGTTATGGCCCATCTATGGAACAACTCCTTTTCCCCCACTCCTCACCCTCACAAACACACCTTGGAGTGACTTTCTTAAAATTTTCTAAGTGCCTCTCTGGTGCTTGAAACCAGGCAGAGCCAGCAGTGCTAGCGAGGTGGGGCATTCTGATACCAGACGGGACCTGCATGGGCCCTGTCCTGGCTTCTCCCCTTGAAGACACTCTCTGACCAGCTACCCCATGCATGGGATCTACCAGATGCCCCCTTTCCCCTCTCCAGGAGAATGGCCTGGCGATCTGATTGCTCCTGCCGGCTGGCATGATATTTCTTTTGAGTGACATTAAGCTGCCGGAACAGGACTAACATGCTGATTTTTAGTAACTCTCACTCCTGTACCACGAAGGGTGAGTTAGAGGCTCTGGGCTACTGCTGGCCCTCGGGCTTAACTGTATGTGTCCATGCTTAGGCTCTTGCCCACTCACGTTCTGGCCACAGAGCTGCCTCCAGCCTACAGACCCGAGCATGGTGGTTGGTGGCAGCCTTCCCGTACCCCCTGCACCCTCTTCAGGCTTTGAACCCTGTGACTTGGCCATCCTGTAGGAGGGAATTATCACCTCTGGGGACTTTTGAGACCAGCTGTTGCTCTACAAGATTGATGAGCCTCTGATCAATGTCCTCTCCTGTCTCCAACCAATGTGGTGACTTCTGCTCCCCGGGGTTGGTCTAGCACTGTGCTATACCATGGCACACATTCCTGTATGGATGGGGACACTCTTCTTGCTCTGCCCATGGCCCCCCACCAATCTTGGGAAGGACTCATGGTTTTATGTTTCCTCTTCAGAATTGGACCAGAGGGTTCGGGGAAAAAGAGAGAAAGAGAAAGAGAATAAAATAACCTCCGGGAATTAAGTTTTCAGTGAGAGAGAATGGATTTGATAAAAAAACAGGAGATCAAATGTGTTTTCTTTGGAGAAGAGAAGGCAAATGCCTGTTTAATTCTTGCCTTCAGGTATAAGCAATGATTTTATGAAGGGGATATAGACAAATTATTCTTTATGTCCAAAAAGACTAACAGCAGAACAACACTTCCAGACCGTGTGTGTGTCCTCTTTCCTGACTTGCTTTTTGCTGTTTCATGTTGAGGGAAAGTAACTGAGGTTTATACACACACACACACACACACACACACACACACACACACACACACACACGAATCCTTCTATATCAGCCCGCATTAGCCCAATTTCTGTGGACCATGCTCTAGGCACACCAAATATTCCCACCGTTTCCCAAACATGCCTCGTTCCTTTATCCATGGCACCTTCCTTGCTTAAAATGGGCTTCTCTGCCCCCGCCCCCTCTATTCCGGTTAATTCCTATTCATCTTTTAAGGCCCTGCTTAAATGGCATCACTTCTGTGAAATGTTCCCCTCAAGCCAAGTCCAACCTTGAGTCCTATTTCTGCATGCTGAACTGCCTTCCCACACTACTGTCTCTCCTCTGGGCTGAGCTAACTGGGATACGAGTCATGTTTCAGTCTGCCAGTCAGTCAGTCAATTAGCAAATGATTGTTGGGCTCCTACTACATCCGGGCACTGGGCTGGGCACTGCGGATACACCCATGAACAAGAAAGACGGGATGACTCCCCTCCAGGAGGTGGGGTCTAGGGTGGGATAGGAACAGATAAAGAGACAATTACAATGCAATGTGACAAGTAGGGGCCCTGCACGTGAAGAGGGTAGGGAAATGTGCTCCAGATGGAGAGAATGGCATGTGAGAGTGATGGTGGCAAGACAGAACATTCTTACATGTTGGTATGTTTAAAGAAGAGAAGGAAGCTCAGTATTACTGGAGAATAATACTGGCAAGAGATGGGGACAGAGAGGAGACCAGGCGCTGCATCTATTCTGTGTCTTTTGAGCCCTTTAGGAAGAGTGCATTTCCTCCTAAGAGCAATGAGGAGCCTCTGAAGGGTTTTAAGCAGGGAAGCGGCATTCAGATTTGCACTTTGAAAGATGATTCTGGCTGCAGTTGGAAGAACAGATAGGCTGGAGATATGACTGGAAGCACAGACAACAGTTAGAACAGGTGCTGGTGAGAAGCGATGGTCACCTGCTCCAAGGTGGGACAGTGGGAATGAAGACAAGTGGGCATTGGCAGAGGTGCCTTGCAGGTGGAATGGGTGGGTTTGGTGGTCTATTGGCTGTGGCTGCAGGTGGAGGGGAGGAGGCTCCCAGGCTCCCTTCTTGGACAATGTTAGTTACGGCTGCCATAACTAAGTGCCACAAATGGGGTGGCTTAGAACAATAGGCATTCACTGTCTCCCTGTCCTGGAGTGGGGAAGTCAAGGTGTCAGCAGGTCCATGAATCTTCTGAAGGCACTAGGGAAGATCTGTTTCAGGCCTCTCTCCTCGCTTTCAGCTGAACCCACAAAAAGGGGAAAAGATAGAGTCATGTACTAAGACAAAGAACTCATGCCGTGGAACAGGTCTGGAACAGGTTTGGTGATAGCCGAAGGCTTGAGCTTCGGGCATGTTGAGCTTTGGGGACCCATGGAAAACCCATGAAGAGATGTCTAGAAAACTATTTGATATATTGGGTTGGTGCTTCAGAGAAGGGAGGAATGGGATGGGCTGGCAATATAGATTTGAGAGTTTACGGCTATAGGGTGGATAGGATGGGGAACCTTTGGGGTAGGCCAGACTGCTTGGGGAAAAGGAGCAATTCGTCTTCGTGATCCCACCACCCAGCCCAGCCCCTGCCATTGCTGTAAATGTTCGATGAATAACTGCCTGAAGGAATAAAAGAATTTCTTCAGCTCTCCATTAGTTTGAGATTAGAAGGCTTTTCATAAGTGATTACTCACCCTCCTCTAGCTCTGTGACGTGGAGGGAGTGTACTTCGTAGGAATGAGAAACAAGCATCCTTAGGTTTCACCTTACATTCTTCTCGGGTGTCACTTAGTAAATTTGCCAAAAGCTCCCCACTCAGCATCCCCCAGGGAAAGCCAGGAAGTCAGGGGCGAGGGGTCCCCGCTTGTGCCCATCTCTTGACTTGTATTAATAAGAACAGGAACAGAGGAAAGACATATGAATCATGCTAGAGTTTGCAGCAACATTTCCTTTTTACCTGCAATCTTTACCTTTGCGATCGGCCTGGCTTTTCAATAAACTGTAATGTAATTTCCCAACATAGCCTTTTCTAAACCACGTCCTTTCCCCACACATCCCAAGACTGATGGTCATTTGTTCTGGGGGGTATCTGGAGCTGGGGGGTTCTCTCACCTGGCTGTGCTGGAGTAGGAGCTCCTGGGGTTGGGGAGGGGTGTCATGGAGTGGTGTCATCATCTGCTGGGCAGTTGATCCAGCTGCCTCTGTGCCTGTTGCTTGGTGACACCCAGAGGCGCCTCTCTCAGAAGCACACTCTGACTTGCTATTGGTCTGGTGGTGGCATTTGTTGACAATAGACACTTCCCTGCCTCTGCATTCTGAAAGAGACCTTGGAAGCTTGGGTTTCAAGCTATGGTGCTCATCCAAACGCATTTCCTTAACTCTTTATGTCCCCTGCAGAAATGCACAGTGAGAGCGTCCACCCTAGCCCTACAGCAAGGCTCTTCCCTGTTCCACAGCGTGCAGCTGGACTAGGGTGCTTTCTTTCCTGCTGTGTGGCTGTGGCAGGACAGAGTTCTCTCCTCACTTCTTCCTGAGTTTTCTTATGACAGCTTAAACAAACAGACTTTGTTAGCACAACAAGTCATCCGAGTTGAGCTAGGAAAGGCAGTCAATATTAGCAAGAGAAAGATTTGCTTTGTCAGTCATATGTTCTGAAGAATATAAAAGACCAAAACTTCTTCTTGGGGTGCCCAGGAGCTGTAGATGTGATCTGTGACTTCCTGTAATGGAGCAGGGGCCAGGCAGGAGAAGAGAGGGGGAGAAGAGGACTGGGGTGACCCTGAGGAGGTGATCAGGGTGAGAACAAGACAGAGAAGGGGTTCTGGATGTCCCAAGGTGGACCCTGCTGGATCGATGAGTGCATCCCTGGCCCCAAGGGGCGGTGCCATTTATGGAGGCCAGTTCTCCATGTGGTAAGCACCAGGCAGCTCCCCAGACCCTCCCACATTTTGTCTCCTCCCTGTCTTCTGCCTCGGGCACACGTTAGAGAAGGGGTCAGCAGAGGTTAAGGCTGCAGACAAGCTGAGCCAGGGCACCTGCAGTGAGGACTAGAAATTGCCCAGTTCTGGCTGGTTTTGCAAAGGGCCCAGCTCTGATCTTCTAACCCTGGCATTCAGACTCTTGGCAAAGTCCTCACCCCACACCCCACACCTTTGTGCCCTCTCTTTCCTCCCACCTGTAACAAAACCATTTACCTTTAGGCAGGGAAAGCAGAGGATCTTGCAAAGACCAAGCAAGCCTGTGTGTCAGGGACGAAGGAATGCTGGCAAACATCTTACCTCCCTTCTAGTGACCCTGCAGCCAACTGCCACGCCCTAGCCTATGCTACCAGAGAGGGCCCCAAGAGACTCTCGAGACAGGAGAAGACATACCGGGGGCTTTCCAGCTGTGTTCTCAGCATTAACTGACCTGTGTCTACTACAGTAACCAGCACTCCAAAGCAAGGAGGTTCAGAGCTGGGGCAGAAGTGGCAGGACTCCATGACCAGACAGGTCCCAGGGACATGTGGGTCACAGAGATGTCTGCTAGGGCCCGCTGGAGCAGAGATGCCCCAGTTATCTCTGTCTGAAGTGCAATACTGTGTTGGCTGCATCCAAAGGGTCCCTCTCTCCAACAGGGCCATGGATCCTATTTACATATTTGACACCTTCTTTCTTTTTCTTAGGTCATCTTTCTGGCAGCAACAGGTGTTCTGTGGCATTCCTGGTGTGACTCTCCCTCTTCTGCGCACTGAGATCTGAGGACAGGGAGCCATCCATGCCCAATTCAGGTGTAACACCTCCACCGAGAACAGGGTAGTGTTTTGCCACCACCAGTTTCCTCATCCATTGGAACTAAGAACCAGTTGGAGATGTTGGGTACAGCTAGGTTTTAGTTCTGTGTTTTGTTTTTGTTTTTTTCAGAAAGAGGAGTCTGGCACTAATTTAAGTGCAATGACTTTCAAACATTTTATGCATTTTTTTGTTTTGTTTTTGTTTATAGGAATTATTAGGAACAGAAAAATGTTGGGGGAATAAATATGGTAAGATCCATTCCAATACTAAAAGTGAAAAGGAGGTGGGTTTCACACAGCACGGACCAGTGACCTTGCAATCAAGTCTGGGAAAGATTCTGAAACAAAATTTTTACGACAGTGCATTCGTTTCCTAGGCCGCCCTAACAAAGTACCACAAACTGGGTGGCTTGAACGACAGAAGTTTATTGTCTCACATTTCTGGAGTTGAGAAGTCTGAGATCAAAGTGTCAGCAGGGTTGGTTCCTTCTGAGGGCTGGGAGGAAGCATCTGTGCCATGCCCGCTCCCAGCGTCTGCTGGTTTGCTGGCAACCTGTGACATTCTTCGGCTTGTGGAAGCGTCACCCTGCTCTCTGCCTTCATCTCCACATACCGTTCTCCCTGTGTGTGTGTTTGTGTCCACATTTCCCCCTTTATAAGAACACCAATCATATTGAATTAGGGGCCCGCCCTACTCCACTATGACCTCCTCTTAGCCAGCTCCATCTTCAATGACCCTATTTCCAAATAAGGTCACATTCTAAGGCCCTGGGGGTTAGGACTTCAACATAGCAGAGAGCTTTTGCGCCTTTGCTAAAACAATCAGTCATTTCTGGAAACCAGTGTGAGCTCACTAAGAACCAACTGTGTCCGTCTAGCCAGATTGCCTACTGTCAGGGCTCAGAACACGATACCCCGAAGTACGGTGCCTTTGGGTCTTCATTTCAGAAGGCTCCCATGTCATGTGAAACTTTGATTAAATAAATCTGTTATGCTTTTCTCCTGTTAACCTGTCTTTTGTTATAGGAGTGCTGGCCGTGGCCCTTATGGTAAGGGGGAAAGGAATCATGCCTTTTCCGTCCCTACGCGACTGTCACAGGCTTGAGGATGAGTAACCAGGTTTACCTGAGAGAGAGGCAGGAGCCACAGCCCAGCTGCCTTTATGGCCACACCACAGGGTAATAAACATTTGCCTACCCTACCATGTGGCCTGATTTCTCATTTGTTCCAGGGTCTCTACAATTCAGACGTGAAATAGTTTGGCAAGGAAATTAATGCCCAAGCGGCTTCAACATTTGGCCTGGTGGTCAAGGAACTATCCCAGTTATTAGGATGGCAACCAGGGAGGCTGCTCTCAGAATCTTTCATAACTAAATCTCTAAAGGTGGGAAAACAATCTCCTATCACTTCCCTTGTCATCATTCCACTTCCTTTTAATTTCCAAGTCTCGTTTGCACCTCTTCCCACAGTCTGTCTGAATGACGGCGAATCTCTGTGTGGGCCAGGAATAACAGTGCAGAGGAGTGTGGGTGGCAGGCCCTGACACCCAAGCCTGGGCCTCCGCTTCCCGCCATTGTTCCCTCAGTCAGGTTGGGGCTGTCCTGGGGGGAGTTTTTCCAGATAAAAATGTCCTGGTTGGCTGCCAGCGATTCAGGCAGGTTCACAGTCCCAAACCTCCTGATAGGTGAGCGGTGATTCAGACTCGGATCCTGCCCCAACTCTCAGGCTTATCACTTGTCGTCAGCTGCCAGGGACACACAATGGGGGCAGAGAGGCATTTGCACTGAGCCAGGCCTTAGGCAGCCGCGAGGGGTTTGAGAGGCCTCCAAACAAACAGACACGGCCGTCTCAGCAGGTCACTGTAGATAGTTCTTTCTACCTTAAAAAAAAGCATGAATTCTATGAGTTCCCTTGGGAATATAGCATTTCCTGAGAACCATAACAGCCAAAATGGATATTTCTGTGTCTGTTGGTTCATCACTTCTGCAGACCTGCTATTTCAAGAAACCCAGGACTTCGGGTGAGAATTAAAGTGTTCAGGGGAGACAGGGCTCTGAAGGACCTTTCAGAAAGTTGGTCGCTGCTCCCTGCCAACTTCATTTGACTATAAAAGTAACCTTGATCAGTAAAATCTGAACAAACTCTGGATTATAACTTACCTCAATTCCCTAGTTTTGATGTTGTGCTGTAGTTATGCAATAGGTTACCACTGGGGAAATTGGGTGAAGTCGACAGCATTTTGCAACTTCCTATGAATCTGTAATTATTTTAAAGTAAAAAGTTTATTAAAAAGTAATCTTGATAATGCCCTAAAACTCAGTCAATATGCCTTGTCTTTGGAAAGCCTCACAGCAGAATAGCTGAGAGCACAGGCTTTAGGCCAGACAGACCTCAGTGCAAAAGGAAGCCTCACCACCTACAAGCTGTGTGATCTCGGGCAAGTTACTTAATTTCTCTGAGCTTCGGTTTCCTTATCTAGAGGGTGGATCTCACTGCTTCCCTGATAGGGTGAGTATGAGGACGAATGAGGTATCTCTTGGAAAGCACCTAACAGGGTGGATGGTAAACGCTTAAGAAATATCCATTCAAAACTTTAATCTAAAGTCCAGCCATGGTGGCTCACACCTGTAATCCCAGCACTTTTGCCTGAGGCCAGGAGTTTGAAAACAGTCTGGGCAACACAGTGAGACCCTGTCCCTATAAAAAATAAAAAAATTTTCTGGATATGATGGCACACCTGTAGTCCCAGCTACTTGGGAGGCTGAGGCAGGAGGATTGCTTGAGCCCAGAAGTTGGAGGTTGCAGTAAGCTATAATGATGTCACTGCACTCAAGCCCAGGTGACAGAGCGAGATCCTTTCTCAGAAAAATAGGTCCTAACACCAGCCTATTGTCATGCCCTTTCTAGCCCACTTCCCCTGCCCAAGGCCTGTATTCCAGACATCTTGGTTACTCATCATTTTGCAGATACCACCTGGCTTTCTCCAACCAGGTTGTCCTTCCACCTGGAAAGCCCCTCCCTCCACCCACTCCTTCAGGGCCATCCCACTCTGCCTGTCCCATCCTACCCAGCTTTCAAATCTTCCATCAAATGCTTTATCTTCTTTGAAGCCTTCGATGAGTCACCATTCAGAAGGCTCAACTCCTTCTTTGGCCTTCCCCAGGCACTGGTTTGCCTCCCCCCAACAGCCTTCACCACATTAATTCAATCAAAATCTACTGTGTTCTACAGACCAGCTCTGCGCTGGGCTCCAGAGAGGCAGAGATGGAGAACAGAGCTGGGGGAATGTGTGTGCACGTAGTAGGGTGGGAGTGGGGTGATAGACACTAAGCAAGCAGTTGCACAAATCAGCACACACAGGCACAGGGTGATAAGTGCCATCGAAGAACAGGGGACAGAAGAATTGCAATGTGTGCTTTAAAGGGGGATCTCATTTAGAAAGAAAGACTGGGACAGGCCCTCTAGAGGAACGAACATTTAAACTGAGACTTGACGGGTCAGTTGGAGTTGTCGGTTACTTAAGTGAACGATCGGGCAAGAGCCTCCCATGAAAATCAGGAGAGACGAAGCCCACGAGGCCAGAGTGGGACAGGGTGTCTGAAGAACTTCGAGGGGAAGACACAGAGAGTGGAGTGACAGGAAGTGAGAGGGTAGTGGGGGGCCTGTCACGTGGGGCCAGCAGGCCATGGTAGGCAAGTTGAATTTTTCCCCAAGTGTCATGGAAATCATTAAGGGCTTTTAAGTAAGTAGGTAATATGGTCTGATACATAATTTTAAATACTTTTCTGGCTGCTATTTAAAAAAAGAAGCAAGAGTAAAAGTGGGGCTACTAACAGGAGATTAAACTGTCTCCACGTGAGAGACAGTGCTGACAGCGGGGGTGGAAAGAAGAGGGAATGATCCACATCTATGTTGGGAGTCTGGCATTTTACTGCCCGTGGACATTGAGGGAGAGGCAGGTGTTAAAGGTGACTCCCAGATTAATGGCTTGAACATCTGGGTGGATGACGATGCCACCCAATGAGAAAAGCCATGCTGGACAAATAGCAGGTCTAGGTGGAAATGTCAGAGGAGGTACAATTTTAGACATTAAATTGCAAGTAGGTATGTCAAGTTGGCAGCCGGGTATATATTACGTGTAGATCTAGAGTTCAGAGAGAGGTCAGGGCTGGAGACACACATTTGGAAAGACATCAACATATAGCTTTTAAGTCTTGTGAATGAATGACATCCTCAAAAGGGAACGGGAGGAGAGAAGGGAGGGGAGGGGAAGAGAAGTACAGGACAGTGCCTTAGAGAATCAAATCGTATTGGAATTAGCTCTGCCCCTTGAGCGCAGGGATCATGTTTTAGTCAGATTTGTTTTCTGGTTTTGTCATCTCCAGGTTAGGCAGCTAATCTGAAATTAAAGAATTTTACTGGGCTCTGAGGTAACATTGCAAGTGATAATATGCATTCATTCAACAAACAATGGTTGAGCAGCTACTGTGTACCAGGCACTGGGGCAGAAAACGAGGGTAAAATATAAGTGAGACACAGTCTCTGCTGCACCCAGGATTTCACAGATTAATGAGGGGCACAGACAAGAAAAGGGACACCGGCATCAGTGACACCTACATCTGTTAACAGCGCATGCTCTCAAAGTACTCGGTACATACTTGGAGAGTTCCACTGGCTATTTCACATAGTCTGAAATCAACACGGCGAGGTGGGTAATATCATCCTCATTTTATAAATAAAGGAGCCAACCTACACTTGCCCAAAATCATATAACTGGCTCATGGCAGAGCTGAGACGTGAGCTTAGGCTAGTCTAGCTCCAACCCTGTGCTCTGGGCATTGCCCTTGTGGCCTGTTGGAAGTGTGTCTTCCTGCTTTTTCCCTGCCCTTCCCCTGCTGCCAAAAGTCCTGACCTGCCTGCTACAGAACATGGCTCCCTGGGACACGATCTATGCCTTCCCGCAAGGTGGAGAGCAGAGGCCTGGGCTGTCACGAGAGCTGACGTGCCTTACCTTTCGCTGGGCCCTGCCCCCAGCGATCCCACAGGTCAGGAGAGGAGACCTGACACATATGCATACATAGTCAGCTTATAAGGATGACAAGTCCACTGCATGGTCCACGTTTCTTAGACAGTGTCAGCTGTCATCTCTCCTGTGCTCTGATGGCACTTTTTCAATCTCTTACGGGTTCCACACATTGCATTGTACTTATTTTCTATACTTTTCAGTTGTGAGGCCCTCCAGAACAGTGACTGTGGTATGATTTTACATCCCGCGTATTTCTCAAATCTTGTCTCCTCATTCCTGGTGCAGATATCACCACCCTTGGTTCTTGCCACAGCCTCCTAACAGTTTTCTGCCTCAAATCTCTGCCTGGTTTTATCCATCCTTCACAGTTCAGCCAGAGTATTCTTGAACCACAAAGCTTGAGTCAAGTCCTTGGTTAAAATCCTCACTGGCAAACCACGACCCTCAGGATGAAGCCAAGTTTCTAAGCCTGGAATTCTAGGCCCTCCAATTATATCCTGCATGTTCTATGCTTTAGTAACATGCTTTGCTCCAGCAATAAATGCTGCATGTAGTCTCCTCCACACACTCAGCTGCTCCTCAGCTCTGGGCACCTGCTCTTGTCCCTCCTGAAAATGTGCTCTCTCCTCCTTGCTGGGCCACCTTCTACTCATTCATCACAGAGCTCCCCTCCTGTGCTTCTGAAGGGCCACCTGCACTTATTGTATTGTTATGGTAAGCATCCCCTTATGTGCCAATTCTCACCACAAAACTGAGTTTCTTGGGGACAACCAAGGTGACTTCTTCATCTCCATATCTCCAGCATCTATCACAGTGTCCAGAAAATAATAATCACTCAGTAAGTACTTGTGAAATAAATGAATGAGCAAGTGAATGATTAATTAGAAAATACTAGGATGTATTAAGTGCCAAATGGCTCATACAGACAATAAGTGTAAGAGAAAGGAGGAAGTGGTCACTTCCAGTTGGGGTAGCCCCAGAAAGCTTCCCAGATAAGAAGGAATTTACGCTAGGCCTTGCAGGATGAGATAAGGCCTGTGAAAGTGCTGGCCTGGTGCCGACCTGAAGCTGACACTGAATAGGGGCGAGGTGACTCTGATTCGGCTGCGTGGAAAGAAGTGGGGAGGACACTCCACAGGGGCAGGTGTGGGGACAAAGGCTTTGAGGTGGAAAAGCACAAGGCAAGTTCAAGGAACAATGGAGAGGCCAGATTGAGTGGAGCAAGGGATTAACAGTGGGGAAGACAAGCAGGTAGGAAGACAAGGTGGGGGGCAATGCAAAGAGATGTGCGCATGGCGTGGTCTTTTGCACAGAGCGGTCAATATCCAAGAACCACAATGCTGCCTGCACCTGTCTTTTCCACTAGGGAGTTGTAAATTTGTACTTCATTGAGGGAACCTCTGGACAAAACATCAAATAATGCCTTCCAGGGTCATGGGATGGGGCAGAGTGGGTGAGGTACAGGATTAGGTAATTACCTAGTGTCCCCATAGTGCAAACAATGGGCCCAACTAACCCCAACCAGATTTCGTTTTTCTCTGCATCTCTAGTTTTGCCTGAATTAGAGAGCAGCTGAGCTGGCCTAGGAAAAAAGTTACTTTGAGCAGGAAATGCTGCAGGGAGGAGAATGGGAAATGCTAAAATCATGCCAGGGGAGGAAATGGTCAGTGCTGGTCAGGCTGGGAAGTATGGGGCCCCTTGCCCCACGTGGCTCCTGGTCTGCTCTTGGGAACAGCCAAATTGCAAGGTGCTTGACAGTACAGGGTAGGGACAGAGGGACAGGTGTCGTGCTGGCCACTACTGGCTGTTTGGAGCCAGCACTGGCATGACACCGTGTCTGGAGAAGGAAAGCAGACAAGGCAGCTGGGCAACACACAGGAGGGCTCTGTCCCCTCCACCTGCATCCTGAGTCCATCGCAGAGGAGGCAGCATGCTGCAGCGACAGACACTGCACGGGGAGGGGAGTTCAGAGCCTGGGGCTTCAGTCTGCATCTTGGCTGTTTACTGGCTCCCCGGCCTTGACAAGCCACTGACACTCTCAAAGACGTGGTCTTCTTCCTCTTCTACCATTCTAATGAGGGAGGTGCATTAAGGATCTTTCTAGGCCGGGCGCGGTGGCTCATGCCTGTAATCCCAGCACTCTGGGAGGCCGAGGAGGGTGGATCATTTGAGCTCAGGAGTTCAAGACCAGCCTGAGGAAGAGCGAGACCCCCGTCTCTACTAAAAAAATAGAAAGAAATTATCTGGATAACTAAAAATATATATATATAAAAAAATTAGCCGGGCATGGTGGCACATGCCTGTAGTCCCAGCTACTTGGGAGGCTGAGGCAGGAGGATCGCTTGAGCCCAGGAGTTTGAGGTTGCTGTGAGCTAGGCTGATGCCATGGCACTCTAGCCAGGGCAACAGAGCAAGACTCTGTCTCAAAAAAAAAAAAAAGGATCTTTCCAGATCTCAAGTTCTGTGACTCTCCCTTGATGTGGCTCTAACCTGGTCATCCAGCCTTAGATTCCTACGCTGGATCTCACTTGTCCTCTGCTCCAGCCACAATAGAACATTCCCCACACCTGCCTGTTTGTCCCTTCCCCTACTCCTCTGCTCACACAGTGCCTTCTGCTTCCATCTCTCAGTTCCATTTATTAAAATCCTACATTTCCTTCATAAGTAACTCAGTTACCCTGTGGGGAGGAAAACTTCCTCCTAAATTCATATGCATGTGGGAGCATCAATCTCTGAACAGTTAGGGATAAAGGCTTATATGCCAACTTAAAGGGGGAAAAGGAGTGGGGAGAAAGAGCTTCTATGAGAAAACAAATGTTTTTTTAGGGGAAAGAAATGGAAGGTATGATAGTTTGAGATAATGTTTATTTATGCAATTTCTCATCCCGTGCTGATGGTCAGTCTCCCTCTTGGCTATAAGATTTCCCAGAGAGGGGATTTATGGTGGCTTCATTCTCAGGAAGCTCTGCCTCTAGTCAAATAAGGGAAGCTCAGAAAAGGCATCTTTCTACATCTTCTGTATCTCAAATGTCTTCAGCTGAAAGTAGTCTTTGTGTCATTTTGGTGGGATGTTAGTCCCACCCTGACACCGTCTCACTGAGCGTCCTAGTAAGAAACCTCAGATAATTTCCCCAAGCTCTGGATGCCTCAGTTTACTCTTCTCTGAAATAGGAGCAATGGTTTCTATTGCAGTAAAGATTGCGTGCGCTGATGTACATGAGGCAGTTAGAACAGTGCCTGGCTGCCACGAGTGCTGGCTCCTGTTATTATCTCTGCCCATCCGCCGTTTTCCACCAGAGATGTGTGAAGAATAAGAATAACCATGGCTGGAGATTTCCCAGTCTTCTTAAAGGCAAAGTGCTTAAACCTCCAATGGCTGTAAGAATTACTGCCCAGGCTTGTAAACACACAACAGTGTCTTCTCCATTTGCAGATATTAAATTGTGTTGAAGGACAATTTTGACCATATGTGATTTTTGTTTTCTGCACTGACTCTATTTAGAACCTAAACATTGACTCTCGTTTGTGGGTTTGGTTTTCACTACTCAAGCCTTTCTCCCTGGGATGATGCCCTGAGTGAGAGCAGCAAAAGGTTGTGTTCCTCTTAGTTTCTTGCTGTGCCTTTACTTTCCAAGGTGGTCCACAGTGTCAGTGCCGAAGTGTTTAGAGCTCTCAGAAATGCTCCAAGTCCAACTCTTAAGGGGCTGTATTTCTGGCTGAATTATTCACTGGTTAGCAACTGTATTTCTACAGGCTGTAAACCATTCACTATTGTGGGGAAATGTAAATGAGGAACTCTGAGCCCACATGGGGCAAATGCTTAACAGAGAGGGTGCCAGGCAAGAAGGCCACAGAGATGCAAATGGCCAACCTGAGACAAAGGGAAACCAATTCTTGTGCCAGGATGGCACCCTGAAGCTGGGCAGTGGGATCACATGGGAAAAAATAGCCCAGGGAACCCTTTATATAGATAGAGTCTGATGGGAAGAGGGAAGGCGAACCATCCTTGGAAATAAAAATGAAAGTTAAAAGCCCACGGACTCTCATTTACTACATTTTGGGAGATGTCAGAAAGTCTGCCTCAGTGGCAAATATCATAAAAAGCTTTGTAAGAGTCCGGTATCTGTGTTATTTTCCCATATTGGCAACTCTTTTTCTTTCTGCCTGTGCCTCTATTTTTTTTTGATACAGTCTCACTTCGTTGCTCAGGCTGGAGTGCAGTGGCATGATCATAGCTCACTGTAGCCTTGAGCTCCTGGGCTCAAGGGATATTCCTGCCTCGGCCTTCTAAGTAGCTAGAACTAAAGCCATGCACCACCATGCTCAGCTAATTTTTAAAATTTTTATGATTTTAGATAAGGGATTTTGTTATGTTGCCTAGGCTGATCGCATACTCCTAGGCTGAAGCAATCCTCCCGCCTCAACCTTCCAAGCAGCTGGGATTACAGGCATGAGCCACTGCATCCAGCTGCCTGTAGTTCTTTTGGGAGCAGCAGATAGACCTGTGAATGTGTCTTTAAGGGGAGCCAGGGGGGATTGCTGGAGTGGCTGCCTCCCTCCTCTGCAGCCTCAAGTGGGGAAGAAAAGGGGCTTAAGGTATTCAGTAAGTGAAAGCAACCACTGAAAAGGTGAGAGTCTGAATCCCTGGGACCTGCTGTGAGCCTGCAGAGAGAGCTTAGCTAGCAGGCCTAGGCAAGGAGGTGTGAAGTCCTGTGTGAGGCTCCTCAACTACCACTGCAATGCAAAACTTAAACTAACCCTAACCCTAACCTTGGGCTCCAATGTCCCATGCTGAAGTTATTTTTGTACACGTGTGTGGTGCCTCCCTTGAGAGTTAGCTCATCAAGGGCAGGAAGCATTCTTGGTTTTGTCTATCATAGGGTTTTGCATCCAGAAATCACACTTTAATGATTCATTGTTACGTAAAAAACTGCTCCAACACTTAGTGGCTTGAAACAATAATAACGTATTGTTTTTCATGGTTCTGCCTTTTGGGCTGTATTTGGCTGAGTAGTCTGTCTGCTCCAGATGGCATCTGCTGGGGTCACTCATTAGGCTGTGTTGCTGGCCACTTTGGCTGTGCTGGAAGGTCCTAGAAGGCCTCACTCAGATGTCTGGCACTTAGGTGCTCCCCTACATGGTCTTTCTCTTTCTCTCCATTCATAGTCTGGCCAAAGAATCTTTACAGCATGATGATTGGCATCCAAGAGCAAAAGTAGGAGCTGCCAGGCCTCTTAGAGAAAACACCCAAAGCTGCCACAGCATCACTTCCATCCCATGCTGCTGGCCACAGCGGGTTGCATGGCCAGGGCAGATTGAAGGGAAGGGGAAATAGGCCCTGCTTCTTGATGTGAGGAGGGACATTCTTATACAGGGAGGGGAAGAAGTATGGCGACCATCTTTGGAGACTAGCACGATGTATTAATACTTGGCCAATTTTATTGAATTTATTGTCCAGTGTGAGGACTGGGGGTGAGTTGAGTATGGCTTCATCAAGGGAAGAGCTCACATTTCTTCCTTTCATGTGTCACTATTTTTTATCTCATAAAACAACAGGCTAGACCCGCGCTGTCCAAAAGAAACTTACTGAAGTCACAAAGGTGAGCCACATATGCAATTTTTAATTTTCTAGTAGCTACATTCAATAAGTAAAAAGAGACAGGTAAAATTAACTTTACACTATATTTTATTCAACCCACTATATCCAACATATATCATTTTAACATGTTATCAATTAAAAATTATTAATCAGATTTTTAAAAATTTTTGTACTATATTTCAAAATTTGGTATGTATTTTACACTTACAGCACATCTCAATTTGGACTAGCTACATCGTAAATGTTTAGTAGCCACATGCGACTAGTGGCTACGATATTGGACAGGTTAGAGTGAGACAGTCCATTACTTTCCTTACCTCTATAGTACAGGTGATAAAGTAGATTAGGCAGGCACTATAATGTGCATTTTTAGTGCTATTGTGAGTGTAAATGAGAAAGAATACATAAAACACTCAGCAACTGCCTCGTATGCAATAAGAGCTCACTGAATGTTGGTCCCATTTCATTGTTTGTGGGTATCTCATTGCTAGGAATAGAGACCCTCTTAAGCTCAGTTAAGTCAGGCTCTGTGTTCTTTGGGCTGGCGAGCATTTACAATCTGCTTTTTCTTGGTATTCATAACCAGATTTCTCATTTTTCTCATTTCTCAAAATTTCTCAGCTTTCTGTGCCTCTCTGTGCACCTGCTCTGCTTTCTTCTCCCCACTGATCTGCTCCTCTCCTTGCTCATGGTTCACAAGGCTTCCCCAGGCTCTTTTACTGTGACATGACCTCTTGATAAACTGTGACCTACTTATAACTGGCTTGGTTCTCCAAGTTTCCCAATTCAAACTCCCAACAGAAGTAATCTGGCCTAGTTCAAATCTTTTCATGCTGGTTCATGTCCTATATCACCTGAGAATTGGCTGCCTAGAGTTCAGCCCATCCTTGGTCTAAGCAGCTACAGCCAGGGAAGCACTTTCTTACGTACTCAATCTGGTCACCTGGAAATGAGGGGTGGGGGGTGGGGGGTAGTTTTCCTTAGGTGGGGTG
Organism: Propithecus coquereli; assembly: GCF_000956105.1. Classification (NCBI taxonomy): domain Eukaryota; kingdom Metazoa; phylum Chordata; class Mammalia; order Primates; family Indriidae; genus Propithecus; species Propithecus coquereli. The sequence goes on from NW_012150174.1 coordinate 6,682,551, forward strand.
TGGCCAGAAACCCTGATTGGTAGCAACATACTCTAGTTCGCTCTCTGTCACTGGGATTTCCCATCAGTCTGACCCCACAGAAAGAAGGTTTCCTCCTTTTACCTGATACCATCCCTGACCTCCAGGATAGCGTCACCTGACTTGACAGGAATGCATCTGATTGAAGGCTGTGGCAACCCTGGCTGCTGAGGAAGTCAGGATAGGCACAAGGCAGTGCTCAACCAGGGGAAGGAGGATGCTTGTAGTCATCCTTCTGTAGGTCCTGAGGAGTCCATTCTTGGCCCAGGTATGGATCAGAACAGAGTAATCTAAGTGTCGACTTTCCCAGCACTCCCATGAAGCAATGTTTTTCTAGGTGGAGTTTGTTATATGACCTTCTTACATTAGAATCAGTTTGGCATGCTAAAAAAAAAAAAAAAAAATACAGATTACTAGTCCCAACTCAAGATCTATGGATCTGAATCCCAGGGAATGTGGCTCAGGAATCTTCACATTTATAAGCTCCAAAGATAAGCCTAATGTACAGCTAGCTTGAGAAGTGTTGTATTATACTAAGCCACCCTGTGAATGACATTTATTTCAGACTATATGCCCCATCTCCTGGACTTTATGAGATACCCTTAGGACACTTGATTTGTAGAATCTAGAATTTTTCTAGAACTTGCCAGGCAGTCTGAGATTCATCCAAGTATCTTCAGAGGCAGATTTAAATAAGAATGAAAATTCTGACCACCATCCATTCTGACCAGAGCCTCTGGATCCAAACAGGGAGCACCCAAACTTTGCCCCCGATTTGACATTTCCCATGGGATGGCAGAGGGATTTACCTGGCAGCTCTTGTGCAATAAATCAGCACAAATCCCCAGGCACCACCCTGGATAGAGGCCCTTCTGGCTGACTGCCTGAGTCACAGCTCCATGGGATAAGCACAGAAGCCCCAGGCGGGTAGAAAGCAGTGCATATGGGGCTGTGGCCCTGTGGAATCACAATGGAGCCAGTGTTTGCATTAGAGCCAGACAATGACTCTGATTCAAGGGCCGGGATGCCAAGGCTGAAGGGTGCTCTGGGTAAGGGGGAGGACCTGGGCCCCTTTCTTGGCTCAGTGTCTGCCTGGAAATGATTCCACTTTTGTTTTTAATCCTGTTTGTCCTTTTTTCATATCTCTAGGAGCATGAATAAATGGCCATAGATTGCTTCCAGGGTAATCACATCTTTTTCACATTTGACCCGAGAATTTAGACACTATACTATTCCAGCCTATCCTCGCTGTGTATGAGCGCAAGACACGTGCATTCTCCAGATTCTGGAGAAAATGAAGTTATCTCCTTAACAATGGGTCAGAACTGCCAACCAGCCTCTTGGGGACAAGCAGTCGACACTGAGCTCTTGCGCAATGCCTCACTGCAGTGTATCACGGGTTTCCAGCTCCAGCCACTCGAGATACTGTAATTCTACTCTAGGATAGAAACCACCACTTGATTTGTGGGCATTTAATGGACTATGTGCTTCATACAAAGACTTTCTTCTAAGCATCCATCTTTAACAGTGTCCAAAAGTCTTCAAAGTAGGTTGAATGTACAAATACAGTTCTTATGGCGCCCGCATATTCATTGAATAGAAAACCTACTATCGTCTCTCTTTCTAGACTGGAACTGGGTGAATTACATTTATGTCTCCAGCCCCAGCCTGATTATACCTCACTCGAAAAGGATGACCAAAAAGAAAAGAATTAACACAGGCCTGTGAAAATAAACATTAACTCAAAGGAAGGAGAAACATGGGAGAATATTCTAGAATAAATTGTAAATTTCTCTCCCTCTGAAGCAGGATTTTTGGTTTGAAATCAAAATGTTTTTAGGAACTATTTGCCTTGTGTTTTAGGTAAGTTATTATTGAAATTATCCTACTAAATAGGAACAAGCCATTAAAAGTATAGCTTGCTAAATTAGAAGGGACTTCATGGAATTTAAAATGCAGTACACATTGGCATCCATTTTGGGTGTAGAAAAATAATAAACGTAATGCAGTAGAAAAGGTGTATATTAATGAGAGGATAAACTGGAGTAATTGTAATAGAAAACGAAAAATAAAAATATGTAAATGAGAGATAAAAATAGCTAATATGGAGAAGAGATTCAGGAATCTGTCTTATTAGTACTACTGAGGAAGGAAAGCTGAAAAAATAATAAATGAAAATAGTCTTGACCTCACAAACAAAATCAATTTAATTGAGTGTGCATTCAATGTGTTTGATCCAAAATAATCAATAGCTACAAAAATCCTGGCAATTAAAAACAAATTTTGACATAAAGAATTATCTAATCTTAAAAAAATAAAGAGGAGATTGACAAAACAAAACAAAAGATTGGCATTTCTTAGACCTTCCTTTCACAATAAGGAATGCTAAAAGGTGATATGAAATGTCTACAGAGATCTATAGAGATGAGGTCATTACCTATAAATTTAGGAAAACTACTAATTTATGTGACATAGAAATGGAAGGGTATTCTCAGAAATGCAAGAACTAAAAGAATGTATTTCTCATTTATTCCTCCCAAAGGTTCCTTGAGGTTGTCTACCAGAACATCATAAAATGAGCCCAAAATAAGACCTTAGGACAAGTAGAAGGAAAGAACTGGAAATAAATACTGAAATACACACAGACACAATTATTATAAATGTGGTTACAGGGATTCAATATAAAAATAAACTGAACGGGATAATTATATTTTAAGTTGTTCAGTTAAAATTACTGGAAATGAGGATTGTTGAGGAAGCAAGAACATTTGACTCCTCATTTCATACAGAGTGGAGTAAAAAGTTAATGTATATTTTTAAATAAAATGATAAGTTTGCTCTTCTGGTTGTCTACGATCAACCTGCTAGCATGCTGCATTGCTGCAGAGAAGCCTGAAACTACCATTCCCAGAACTGTCTTCCTCACATGGTTCCAGGTTAGCTTTTGCCCAAGAAAGACACTCTTGGGAAGTCTGGAAGGAGAAGTCATTGTTCTCCTGAGATAGCTGTGGCCAGAAAAGTGGGCAATTCGCAATTTCACGGTGGCTTCCCAGTGAGTCCCAAGCATCACCTGCTTCAGGCATTCTGGCCCAGATCTTGATGGTGTACCTGCTGGCCTTAGCATCCCTGATTTTTCAAGGTTTATGACAACCCCTAGGTCTTGCACTAAACCTTCCATTCCTGGAATACCTGAACCATCGTTTTCCTGACTGAATCCTAGCTGATACGTTTGAATTTAAGAATTACTTCATACTATAGTCACCATTCATAGAATTTAAAGCAGGAAGTCTAGTTTACAAATCACTGTGGAAGACAAAAAGCAAACAAAATACCACCCATATAGCAAAAGACAAAATAGAAAGCAAACAAAGACAACTTAAGACATAAAGTAAGACGACAGAAGTGATACCAGGCATAACAGTTATGTCAACACTTTTGTAAACCCCCTTTCATGACAAGCAGACTCTCAGTTGGAGTAAAAACAACAAAGTAATCCAATGACTACTCACCCAAGGTGACTTAAAATGAAGGTGAGATGTTGAAAACCAAAGGATGGGGCATACATCAGGCAAATATAGACAAAAAGGAAGCAAGGAAGGATTTAAGGTTATAAGGATTAAATAATTAGAATTTTTAAAAATGTTTACACAACTAGTTAACGAATACATTCTCATTATAAAAAGTTCAAACAATATAGAATCAAATGGTGGTCAAGGTAAGCACTGCTAACATTTTGGTGTTTATTTTTTGAGTCTTTTATCATCTATATGTCATCAGGTGCAGACTTCATAGCAAATCCAGAGGAACAAAAAAGGACTGTATTTTCCTCTATCTCTTTCTTAAAACCAAGAAAATCTTTTCGAAAAGCTCCGATGTACTTCTCATGTCTTGGCTCAATTACTTCCTAGGGAAATGTGATTATCATGATGGCTGTAGAGTAATCCTTTGGGGTGAACCCATGTTGGAGGGCAGGAGGGAAGGTCAAACATAGCGATCACCACAAATACTTCGTTAACTTTTGAATGTCTGACTATTTACCTGAAATGTATTCACATATGATGGTAAGTAAGAATCTAACTTTATTTGAATATCTAACTATGTGAATACCATTTATTGATTAAGCCATTGTTTTGTTATTGATTTGAAAAGCCACCTCTAATACACATGCACACACACATACATATACACACAGGTATATACCTGTGAGTCTCTGGGCTCTCTTCTAGGTCACTCTATTGTCTACTTCTGCACTAAAGTCTACTGCATTTTGCTATGTGGAAAGATAGCCCAACAACATTTATTTTTTTTGTTTTCCAAAAAATATTTGTTATTCTCACATGATTTCTCTCAAGAAATTATTGAAGCAGCTTGTCAGGATAAAAGAATAGTCCTTTGTAATTTTGAATAGGATTTCATTAAATATCTATCACTTTGCCAGAGGATCACTATCTTCACAATATCCTACCTCCCAATCCAGGGTTACTCAGGTCATTTTTTTTTTATCTCTCTCAGAAAGATTCAACATTTTCTTCATGTTAGGTGACACATGTTTGTTATTAGGTATATTCGTCTGCTTGGGCTGCCATAACAAAATATCACAGACCGGGTGGCTTAAATAATAGAAATCGATTTCTCACAGTTATGGAGGCTGGGAAGTCCAAAATCAAGGCTCCAGCAGATTTGGTGTTTGGTGAGGGCTCACCTGCTGAGTCAGAGATGGCTGTCTTCTCACTGTGTCCGCAAACAGTGGAAGGGGAAAAAACCTCTGTGGGGCCTCTTTAATAAGGGCACTAATCCCATTTACGAGAACTTCAACTCTCCGAAGCCCCACCTCCCAATACCATTCCATTGGGGATTAGGCTTCAACACATGAATTTGGGGGGAGAAAATTCAGCCCACGGCATTAGGTTTATCCTTGGTGTTCCATAGTGTTTGAAGCTACTATGAGCAGAGAAAGAACTATTGGGCAAAGCAGGCTCAACAGGCACCACGAGAAAGAATAAAAGTTCATCTCTGCTTGCACCCTAGTAAGTCCAGTTCATTCAATAAAAGTTTCATTACAGATTTAGTCTCCAAAATGGCTATACCAGTGTGCACGTCTGCCAGCAGAGTTGCTGTTTTCCTACTCCGTCCTCTCTTTTGTCTCAAAAATCTTCGCCATGCAAATGGATGAAAACTTGTGGCTTATTTGTACTTGCATTGCCCCAGTTGACTAGTGAGAGTCAGCGCTTTTCTTATGTTAATGCTCCATTCGGTTTTTCTCTTTCTGTGCATTCTTTATTTATATCTTTTCCCATTTCTCCACTGGGTTGCTGTCTCTCCTTATTCATTTGTAGACCTCTTTATATATTCAAGACACAAATATTTGTAAGTTACATATGTGCAAATACTCTCCCATCCCGTGGCTTATCTTTTCACATTCTAAAAAATAATGTCTCTTGATACGCCAAAGCTTTTTATGTTAGTGTAGCCTTATTTAGAACTCTTTTCCTCATGGTGTGACTTGTCAAGAAATTCTTCCCTACTTCAAGGACATAAAAACATTATTATATATTTTCTTTTAATGGCTTTAAAGGTTTGTGTTTTATATTTGGGTCTTTAATCCTTCTAGAAATTACTTCGGATAATGGGTGAAATAGGAATTTCATTTTTTTCCACTTAGAAATCCAATAGTCCCAACACCATCTGTTGACTATTCTGTCCTTTCTGCACTTATTGGTCATGTCACCTCTGTTGTATACCAAATTTCCTTCTATCTGTATTTCAGCTCCCAGCCTCTCTGCTCTGTTCCACCAATCTATTGGTCTCTTCATGCATCTAGAGGCAACTTTCCCCATAACAGGGTGGATTATATGTTCACACACATAAACATGTGTGTGTGTGTGTGTGTGTGTGTGTGTGTGTGTGTGTATGGGAGGGAGGGAGCAAACGGGGCCAGGGATTGATTCTGAGGTAGAGCGTCAGGTCTGAAAGATTGTCTTGGCTATCAAAAGCCTGGTCCTTTTAAAGAAGATCTGTGAGAAGGGTCACATGGACCAAAAATTGGGAAGCAAAACAGTCATACCCAGCAAGTTCCAGAAGTATCCAGTGGCTCTAAAATTTCAGGACTGCTGTTGCTCCAATACTATAACAACCTTGGTTTGCAAATGGTGGTTTACACAAAGTAGGATTTATTTGTCCCAAGAACAAAAAGTCACTGGGTAGAGACCCCAGGGCTGAGCCAGTGCTACAATACTGTCAGGGACCCACACTTTCTCTCTTGCTGCTCTGCCACCCTTAGATGTAGGCCTTCATCCTCATCCTGGGAACCTCATTGTCACAAGAGAGCTGCTGCTCCTCCAGGCCTCATGCTCATGTTATAGGAAGGAAGAAAAAGGAAAAGGAAGGAGGAAGTAGTGACACCTTTGTTAGGAAAGCAGAAGTTTTTCCAGAAATCCATCTCAGTAATCTGTTAATGCCTCAAATGGCCATGACTACCTTAGGTGCAAATGAGTCTGGGGAGGTGAGAATTTCTATTAGGGCAGATTGTTCATGGAACATTCTAAAGCAAGGGTTGGCAAAGAATGGCCAAATCTGGCCTGCTGCCTGTTTTTTATAAATAAAGTTTTATTAGAACACAGCCATACACATTCATATACACATTGACTATGGTTGCTTTTGCTGCAACAGCAAAATTGGGTAGGTGCTGCAGAGACTATATGGCCACAAAGCCAAAAATATTTACTATCTGGCCCTTTACAGAAAAAGTTCACAAAACCCTAATCTAAGGGAGAAGGGAAAAAGGATAGAAAAAGGCAATTAGTAAGTAAGAAAAAAAAAATCAGATGTTATGTAGGCAGCCAGTAACCTTGAGGAATGACTCTCACCTTGAAGAGAGCAAGTCGTCTAAATGTACACGTCCCACAAAGAAAATGACAAGTATTAAACAAAAAGCAAAACCCCAATTAGAAAGGAACTTACCAGAATAAATACATTTTTATATAGTTTCCAGGCTCTGCTGGGAACCAGCCCTGATATCTGAAGGGCAATGGTTTAATCTTCCAATCTGATTATTTTCTCATCATTTTCTGCTCATTAGGACAGACAAGAGATCTCAGGTTTCATAGGTCCCTCCTTGGGTTCTTTAGGAGGAAAGCAGTAAGGTGAGAAGGCTATGTAAAGTAATCCCCGTCCTCTGTCCTCACCCTGCAATGAAAGGGAAAAGTAACACTGCCTTGCAAGTTTCACCAAGAGGAAATAATTCTCATTGTATCTGAGAGAATGTGTGGTGGTGGCTGAAAAAGAGACCACAGCGTCCTGGGGAATGTGCCCTCTGAGCTTTTGTACAAGTCCTAGTGGCCACTGGTATTTTCAGCAAGGAACCCTACAACAATCTCACTATATTATACCTTTGACTTGCCTTGACTATGAAAGCTCAGCTCAAGTAAACTGGCAAATGAAGGGTGGTGATCTTCCTTGATCCTGAATAAGAGAAACAAACCCACATCTGGGACGAGGGTAACACAAGATTCTCATGATAGTCTCTGGTTGATCTTGACCCAGTGAGTAGGCATAGCAGGAGAATGGGGCAATTCACTCTAGGCTGCCACGGCTGAGGCTCTGTCTGCAGTGACTATCTGCAGTCACTAAGGTAGCAGCACTTTATAATTCACATTCCAGATGTCTAAGGTTGTGTTTGAAGACTAAGGCCAACCACAGGTCCAAGGCCTACAGGGAATCCACCTTCCTTGTGGCTGCCGAAGGGATCCACTTTTAAATGCAAATCTGACAAGGGATATGGGTGGGTTTCATATAGTGAATGAACTGTGATCAACGTCGCTGCCTGGGGCACTCTGTGAAGATGAGTAGTGAGTCTGCATTTGGGTTCATGTCACTGATTTGAGAGAGAGGCATGTGCAGGGAAGAATCGTTGCCAAAGTACCAGGCATTCAGCAGGATTGGCTATAGCGTAGATTCTTAACTTTTCTATCAAATGGCTCCTGCCGACTTCTCCAGTGTCCTTGTAATCCAAATTTTCCAAAGTGTCCTTCAAAGTGAGCTCAACCCTAATCTTCCCTCTCACATTTTTTCTGATTTATCCAGACTTCCATTTCTGTATCCCAATAGCACCAAATATTTATCACAACAACCCCAAATTGACATAATTGTCTGTTTTGCCTTTCCGGTTTACCTACAAAACTGTAAGTTTTAAGAGAAGCTATGTAAGCTCCGTGTCCCCAGCACAACTCTTGGCACACAGTAGACACTGAGTAAGGTTTTGCCTTTTGGCCCAAATTCTCTTCCCAGGCAAATGGTGAGCTTTGCCTAGGGCAGGGATCAAAGCAAGGCAAGACAAAGAAAGCTTCACAGGAAAGGTGCTACTCTAGCTGAATTTTGAAGGACAAGAGGTAATCAGGTAGATAAAACAGGAGGATGAGCTTGCTGGGAAGAGAAAGCAGCATTTGCAAATGCATCAAGGCATGAAACAGCGAGATGTGTCCAGAAAACTACAAGGAGCCCCATTAAGGAGGAACAAAGGCCGAAGAAGCAGGAAGTGGCAGGAGAGGCTGGTCTGGGCAGATCATAGTCACCTGAGCTAACTGAAGACTCCAAACTTCCATCTTAAAGCCAAAGAGAACCACTGAAAGTCTATTAGCAGGGGAGCAGCATGGTGACATTTGAATTTAAGAAAGGTCACTCTGGCTACAGAGTAAATGAAGGCTTGGTAGAGAGGACCTTCTGGCATCCATTGTTGCTGATGAGAAAGAAGCCTGAACCTGGTCTGATTTTTACTCCTTTGTCTATGACTGTTTCATTTCTTCAGAAGTTTTTAATAATGTCTGTAAGTGTAGGTTTTTGGGTTTTGTCTTGTTTAGAGCTCACAAGGCCTTCACATTCTAAGCCTCATCTCTTCCTTCTTCTATGGAAAATGTTCTTGAACTATTTCTTTTTTAACTCCCTCCCCTTTGTTTTTTTCTGTTCTCTCCTTCTGAGCATTGGGCCATTTGGATCAATTCCCTATGTTACTTCTGTTTTCATTCATATTTGCTATAATTTTAATGTTTATTAAATTTTAAGAGGTTTTCTGGACTTTACCATCTAAGCTTTTTTTAAAATTTTTTAATTTTGGCAATCAATTTTTTTTTCATTTCTAAAATCTCATTTTTTCTTTATTGTTCTTTTCATAATGTTCGTTGCTCTTAAAATAACTATCTTGTGGCTATAATATTGTCTCAAATTTTTCCTGAAGACACAAATTAGAGTTTTCTTTTCAAAATAAGTTTTGTTCTTTTCTTAAGCATGTGTTTCCTCTGAAGTAAGTTTATTGGCGAGTCTTGGCCTTTCCTTTTCATGTCAGGTTCTTTAATGTCTGGCTGTATCATTCCCAGTCCTTGCAGGACACAGATGACGAACTTGAACTGAGTATTCAAGGACGGTTTAACAAAGAGATTATTTCTAAAGGTATGAGGAGGGTTTAGAGAAACCAGTGAGGGGTAACGCAACATCTTAGGGCTAGCAATTGCTGGAAGCCACCACCTTCCTTAGGCCAGAAAGGGCAGGAGGAGAGAGGCATTCCAGGAAGCCACAAAAGATGGCTGCGTGACAGGGATTGTGGCCTCTCTTAGGGGGCATAGCCAACCCACAGCAACTCAGAAGGGATGGACCCAGGGAAACAAATACGCTGATCTCACTCTTCCCACTTCCTCCCGGTGCTTTCCATTGCCATTATTCATCAGGAAGCTGGGGGCAGGGAAGGCCACTGGTGCTGTCCACACATGCCAGCCTCCGGGGCACAAAGCGGGGAGGAGAAGGGCAGAGAGTGGGTCTGGAAAGACAGGCAGAAGGTGCCAGGCATGCAGTGATCCTTAGTTAGGTGTTTACATTGAAAGTTGAAACAATAGAAAACTAGAAGCTCTGGGGTACAAGAGCGGGACATTTTAGTGATGCTCAGTGTTGACAGAGGTATCTGCTGATGCAACCTTTTTGGAAAGCAATTTGGCAGCACTAAGAGCTTTAAAACTGTTACAACTTTGATAGCCTTGATACATCAGTTCCATCCCAAGGAATACATGTTAATGAAATCATCAGAGACACACAGAAAGATTTATACACAAGAATCTTCATTGCATTATTACTTATAATGGCAAAATTTTGAAAATAATGGTGACTACTAGCATTGGGAGGTTGGTTAAATAAATTATGGTACATCTACAGGACATTGAAAAACATGTTCTAGATTTGTGATGTCCGGTATGGTAGACAGTAGCCACAGTGGCTATTGAGCACTTTACATGTGGACAGTCTGAATTGAGATGTGCTGTAAGTATAAAATATGCACTGGATTTTTGAAGACTTAGAACAAAATAAAGAATGGAAAATATCCTATGAACAATTTTTTATATTGATTACATGTTGAAAAGATAACATTCTGGATATGTGGGTTAAATAAAATACATTGTCAAAATTGATTTGTCCTGATTTTTCTTATTTTGTAAATGCAATTAATGGAAAAGTTAAAATGTGGCTTATAATATGTATCTGTTGGAAAATACCATCCTTGATAAAAATTACAGAATGGGAGAAAGTATGTTTTCAAACAATATGTTGTGGCAGGATGTTCTGATGGTTTCATATTACAGCAAACCAGCATGTAAATTGATAATGGGGCAAACTGACACCAGTCAGGAAGTATTCCCACCCAAAATATATGACCTGAATCTAATCAGGAGGAATCATCAGACACACCCAAATTGAGGGCCATTCTACAAAACACTAGCCTGTACTCTCCAAATATGTCAACATCATAAAAGACAAAGAAAGATGAGAAATGGTTGTAGATTAAAGGAGTTTAAGGAGATATCACGACAAAATGCCACATTTTAAAATTGTTGTAAAGGACATTCTTAGGATAATTGGCAAAATCTGAATATGGGCTGTACAGATAATCATATTCTCTTAATGTTCCATTTCCTGATTTTAATCATGGTGCCGTGGTTGAGCAAGAGAGTTCTGTTCATAGAAAATATACGCTGAAGAACTTAGAGGAAAAGGGTCACTATGTCTGCAACTTACTGTCAAATGGTTTGGCAAAAGGTATTGTAGGTCTACACGTGTGTGTGCACACAGGTAGAAAATCCCTTATCCAAATGGCTTGGGACCAGAAGTGTTTCAGATTTGGGATTTTTTTTTTCTGATGTTGGAATGTTTGTATTATACACCAGTAAAGCATCCCTGATCCGACCATCTGAAGTCTGAAATACTCCAGTGAGCATTTCCTTTGAGTGTTCAGATTTCAGAGCAATTTAGGATTTGGGATTTTTAATATTAGGGATACTCAACCTGTATGTGTAAAGAGAGAAAGCAAGTAGGAACTCATCAAGCTCTTTTTGCATCTTTTCTATAAATTTGAAAAGTTTTGAGAGTAAAATGTTAAATAAAAGTTTAAAGTATAAATTTTTTGAAAGCATATGAGAGGCAGCACTGTAGAAAGTGCTAGAAAGGCCTCATTCTTAAACAGTAGCACCTTTAGATCCAAGCAAAAGGAGGCCTTGCTCTGGGCCTTGCACTTTAGAAGGTCCCATTCTACCCTTCTCTAGCTGTGCCCCTTCCCCCCACCCCTGGCCTGGCACACAGTGTGTGAAATCTATAGGGCCAAAGGGCTGTGCCCAGGCCGGGCGCGGTGGCTCACGCCTGTAATCCTAGCACTCTGGGAGGCCGAGGCGGGCGGATTGTTTGAGCTCAGGAGTTCGAGACCAGCCTGAG
>NW_012150174.1:6697260-6715917 GCF_000956105.1 Propithecus coquereli
TCTTGCTCACTGGCGGGGGCATGTTGGAGGCAGGAAGGCAGCTGACATTAGCTGGAAGATGACGATGGAGATGGCGTTGGAGAGGATGGTGCAGGTGCTGGAGAATCAGGATTTGATTCTGTGGCTGGAGGAGGGGAGCTGACCACTGAAGTGGGTTTCTTGAAATCGACTCTAGGGTCATTTGCACAACCTTTTTCTTTTTCTCATCATAAACGGCCTTGCGGCAGCTGCTGTTCTCACTAACGGCACAGTAAACCTTTGCACGCTGCTCAGTGCTAGGATCCTGCTCCTCAAGCTTAGCAAATCCTGCTTCAACGAGACAAAAGGCTTCAGCTAATTCTTTTGCCGTGAACTTTCTTGGCTCTGTGTCTTCTGATTCTTCATGTTCTTGTGTTTCTATCAGCTGCTTCGCTATCTGTCTATGAGACTGGCTGCTAGCGCGAAGATGCTGCACCTACGAACCGCTTCCACTATGCGGGTTTGTTTGCGTGCACGGAAGGAACAAGTTCCCAAAGTATTAATTCAATTATTTAATTATAAAATATCTTTATAGGGAGACTTGGGAGCACGTTCGTAAGTAATTGAATATTAAATATGATAGAATAATTGTTTTATACAAATATATTTGTATAAATATGTTTGCATATAATTTATATAAAACAATAGTTAAATGAAATTGACAGGCCCCTGTGATGATCTGGGGTGATTGGTGGGAACCTGAACTGGACCCACGGGGAGGCTGAGATAACCCAGTCTGCCCCCAGGGAAAATAAACACTTTCCAAGAAAACCTCTCCCAGCTGAGGACAATCACAGAGAGAACACAGCACTTTCTGTCTGGCAGGGATCTAATCTCCAGACCCACAACAGTGAAGATTATCTGGAAAACTCTTTTGAGGTGGACCTCCAGTCCTTCCAGCCTTACCTAACAGCCCCGGATAGGACTGGGGCGGGACCAGTAAGTAGTCCGGATCCCCAGGGTGGGACCAGGCAGCCTCCTGGAAGAATCTCCAGTGCTAAGTACGGGCTCACCCACATCCCCAAGAAAGGCCTCAAAGGGGCTGCCTGGGATGCTGGAAAGGCCCCCCTGGAGGGATCCTGCTGGATCAGTCCCTGGCGCTGGCACATGCCAGCAGCACTGCCCTTGGGAAAGCTCACAAACTCTGCAGAGCTGACATTTCTCACTCTTCGCATGGCTAGCTCCTTTTTATTGCTCAGGTCTCAGCTCAAATGCCACCTTCCCAGAAGCCTCCCTGACCACCCCAGTGAACCCCAAAACCTGCAACTCCAGCCCCACTCCAGTCATGCCTTCACCCTTTTTTATCACCTACATAGCTTTTAATACTCCTGAAATTATCTCGTTTATTTATTGCCTTACTTACAGTTAGTTTCCCCTTGTGTAGAATATACCTCTTATTAGAGCAGAGAACGTCACCTGAATTACTTATTGCCATAGCCCTCCGTCTAATGGCTGAAAGATAACAGATGTTCATTAAATATTTGTTGAGCGAATAAAATGTGTACCTGTAATCCAGCCTTTCTCAAGCTTTCTTCCTGAATTTTCTCTCTGTAGGAGGCATAACCAGCAAACAACCCCACAGGGTCATAGAACATGCACCCAAATAGCCTATAGCAAGCCAGAAATTAAAGTATTTTTTACTCTAAGAAGTCAATGTCTTATTTTTCTGTCACTGTGTAACAAGTTACCAGAAACTTAATGGCTTAAAACAACACAAATGTACATCTCACGGTTTCCGTGGGTCAGGAGTTCAGAATGCTGTATCTGAGTCTTCTGCTCAGGGTCCCACAATGGTCAAATGAAGGTGTCAGCTGGCTGTGTCCTCACGCGGAGGCTTGACTAGGAAAGATATGTTTCTAAGCTCTCTTTGGTTGTTGGCAGAATTCAGTTTCTTATGGTTGTAGGACTGAGATCCTGCTGTCTTACTAGCTATTGACTGGGGACTGCTCTCGCCTCCCAGAGGCCACTCTCGGGGACTTGCCATGTGTCCCTCTCATGCTCCGCAATGGAGAAACCTCTGCGCATAGAAACCCTCTCACACTTTGAATCTCTCTCGCTTTGCTTTCTGCAAGCAGCTTCACTTTTAAAGGACTCAGGTACATATATCAGGCCACCCAGAGAATCCCCCTAACTTAAGGTCAACTGTGCCCTATACTATAACCTAAATCCAGGAGCAAAATCCCACCCTAGTCACAGTTCCAGGAATCACTCAGGGAGCACATATTAGAGCCAGTAAATCTCAGGGGACATCTTAGAATTCCACTTACCACACTCAAATTCATATTTATGTCTATTTCATTGTACATTTATTTGTTTAGATAAAGATGTACAGTTGCATTTATATATAAACACAAATATATATTATATTATATATTTGTGCATATAATGAAATACAGGCAATCCCCGGGTTACGGATGAGACATGTTCCTGAGAATGACTTTAGGTTGGATTTGTATGTAACCCAGATCCCTGATGAACAGCTCATATACTGTAATAATAATAATGATAATAATAATAATAATACTATAATGGCTTGTATGTGTTAATAATAATTCTATAATAACAAGTTACAGAAACTATTATGCTCTTTTAATTCAAACAAACAGAACATAAAAGCGAAGTCATACAAAAAGTTTAGATAGGAGATAGTAAAAAAATAATATTATAAGTTCACACTCAGCGAACGCTGCATCAATGTCTTGCTCACTGGCGGGGGCATGTTGGAGGCAGGAAGGCAGCTGACATTAGCTGGAAGATGACGATGGAGATGGCGTTGGAGAGGATGGTGCAGGTGCTGGAGAATCAGGATTTGATTCTGTGGCTGGAGGAGGGGAGCTGACCACTGAAGTGGGTTTCTTGAAATCGACTCTAGGGTCATTTGCACAACCTTTTTCTTTTTCTCATCATAAACGGCCTTGCGGCAGCTGCTGTTCTCACTAACGGCACAGTAAACCTTTGCACGCTGCTCAGTGCTAGGATCCTGCTCCTCAAGCTTAGCAAATCCTGCTTCAACGAGACAAAAGGCTTCAGCTAATTCTTTTGCCGTGAACTTTCTTGGCTCTGTGTCTTCTGATTCTTCATGTTCTTGTGTTTCTATCAGCTGCTTCGCTATCTGTCTATGAGACTGGCTGCTAGCGCGAAGATGCTGCACCTACGAACCGCTTCCACTATGCGGGTTTGTTTGCGTGCACGGAAGGAACAAGTTCCCAAAGTATTAATTCAATTATTTAATTATAAAATATCTTTATAGGGAGACTTGGGAGCACGTTCGTAAGTAATTGAATATTAAATATGATAGAATAATTGTTTTATACAAATATATTTGTATAAATATGTTTGCATATAATTTATATAAAACAATAGTTAAATGAAATTGACAGGCTAGGAAAATTGTAGGATGGCTCCCCTGTGCCATATTTTATACATATAAATGTATAATTGTGACTTAAAGTAATCCACATGTCCAGAGGTACCTACCATGTGCAAAGTGCTTTTGTGGCTGCAAGAAAGGAGGCTCAGCCTGGGGCAGGAGGTAAGAGGGGAGGGCAGGTGTTGTCTGGAAGGGCGGTTCTCCAGGGCGATGTGGGCCTGGGAGAAAACTGGAGGGCTTTCTAGCTGGAGGGAATGTGGGTTGTCCGCCAGTGTCCTGGCTGTCCTTCCGGGCACACCGCATGGCTGCATTTCTCCACTATTGTTGTAGAACTAGGTGTAGCGAGAGAGAAAGACGGGATGAGGGAGATAGAAGAGAAAAATGTTTAGAATGTTTTTTCTCAATCCCTTTACAGACTGTAAAGAAAGAAAATATTTGTATATCTGTGATGAGCATGGTGCTGATGGTGTGAGGAGGTAGCTGTGTGCACATGTATGTGTGTGTGTGTGTGTGTGTGTGTGTGAGAGAGAGAGAGAGAGAGAGAGAGAGTACACAGAGTCAGGGAGCCTTTAACACATTAACTGCCATGTGAGTTGTATTTAACTCACACTAGTTTTGAGCACAGGGCCTTGTGAAGCATATGTAACTCACACGTCTCTTTACCTATTGTCAATTTATTAATAATTCTAAAAACGTGGATTAAACGAATAGAAGTCAATAAATTTCATTTTGTTTCATTTTTCTATTTATGTTTACCTTTAAATTACACTTAAGCCTGACAAGTCAAGAAAAACACTTTACCCTTATGAACTACTTTTCAAGCTTTCACATGACTTTTTACATTACTAATTTTCAAGTTTTTATATTACTTTTTTATTGATGATATAACAAATTTTTCATTAAATTAGAAAAGAATTGTTTTGTTTTTGAAGTTTTTATTCTATTTTTGTAATAAAACATCATGGCCCCATGAATTTTTTTTTTCTGAGTGCGACAGTCAATGTGATAAAGTGGGTCAGGCAAGGAACCAGGCTGTCTGGGAGGCAGGCAGGAGTCGCTTCTCCGCTGAGATAAAATCTAGGCGTCTGTCCTGCCCAGGCCATTGAGACCAACCAGGCATCGTTTCCCAAATTGTTCTTTACCTACATCCTGCTCGGTGACAGTCCCCCACTACCCACGGCAGAGGCAATCTTGCTGAGGTTAAGGCTTGTCCAGTTATGGAGCCAATGGGGTTAAGACTCCCCAGAGTCTCACAATGCGGTAGGCCTTCTATTAAGTTCTCTG
Organism: Propithecus coquereli; assembly: GCF_000956105.1. Lineage (NCBI taxonomy): Eukaryota > Metazoa > Chordata > Mammalia > Primates > Indriidae > Propithecus > Propithecus coquereli. Next base: position 6,701,933 of record NW_012150174.1, read on the forward strand.
GATCCCATTGGTGCCACCAAGGCTTCTGTGGTTAGAAAATGACTCAGAAAGAGAAAGGGCCAACCCCACCTCCACCTGCCCAAGACCATGCAGGGAGTCTGTAGCCCAGTAGAATCCTATGCAACTAACCCTAGGATTGTTTGGAATCAGGAACAGGTCTCAGAGCAATTGCCCCAACACCGTGATTACCTGCATGTGTTCTGACCTGAATAGCATAGTCTGTAATTAACCACACTGATGGTATTGGAATTAGCAAATCAGCTAATCAAGCTATATGACAAGGAGTTGTAAGACAAAACAAAACAAAAACCCTAGACTTGCAAATTCTTTAGCTCCTTATTATAGCTTTCATGCCCACCGTCGCCTGTCCTGGGTGTTTGACTTGCCCTCCCCACCACCCCACCTACAGAGAAGATCAGGAAACCAGGAGGAGGAAGAGGAAAAGGGAGGTGGAAGAGGAGTAGGGAGGAGGAAAAGGTGGAGCCAGATGTTATGTTTCTGAGCAGATAATCTGTATATTCTGTAAATTGTGAGGAATCGTGGGATGGAAAATTGAGTCTCCAAGCAGCGTAAAAGAATGAAAGAGAAGGAAAGGATCCTCAAAGATCTGGCACTAGGACACTTGGAGGGTCTTTCAGTTTTCTCTGTACTTACCACCCTGTACTAGCTTGAAGCATCTGGGTCCCTGACAACAGGGAGAGGTCAGGGCTGGGGGCAGGGGAGTACGTCTAGACTGCTCGGCAGAGAGTGTGGAGAGAACAACCAAAAAGGCCACCTGGCATTTGGAGCAGCCCAGAGGAGTGCAGCTGGGCAACGCAGGTGCGACCTACACAGTCCTGGATGGAAAAGTGGTAAACAGGGAGAGGCTCGGCTCTCAGCTCTGGGGATTGAGGAACTGTCTAGCGCCTGCCCGGAAAGTGTTGGGGACCAGGTTCCGTACAGCCGGAGAAGCCATTTTCAGCCCCGGCTTCAAAAAGGAAGTGACTCTCCCCAATTAAGGAGCAGGGTCCCTTCCTTTTCGACCCATTGCCATTATGTGTCCCACAACACAGTCCACAGTCCACAGAGAGAACAAAGACCCGGAGCCAGCAGAAAGCTGGCGAGAGGCAGCATCGCTCAGCAGTCGACACTCCTTCAGCAGGACTAAGTGTTTGAAGCAAGGATTGTCCAAGCCACACCCTTCATATTAAGTGAGTCGAGAGCAGTGAGGGGCACATAAGAGAGGGTGAACCCTCCTCCTTCCATCAGCTTCAGGATACCCCCGCACAGGCAGCTGGTCCAGGCCACATAGTGATTCTAACCCAGACAAGACGTGGGGCTTTGGCCTCCTGGTCCATGATCCTGTGGTTCAGTGACAATTGGACTCCATCCTGAGTACCACTCCTCTCTTCCAAACGTTGTGCCTATCTGCCTCAAAGCACTCCTCTCCCCATGCACTGCCAAGTTACAGCAGTGCACGAGACCGAGCTTCATCTGCCCCCTCCTAAAGTCCTGGACCAATCACAGTGCCTGGTAGTCCAACCCCCACACTGAATCCCAGCCCCTGCACATGCTCGCCCATCCTCTTCTCAGGGCTCCATCCTAGTTTCCGTCTCCCTAGGGACCAGCCACTACCTGGATCCCCCATGTTCTCAATTCCCACGGACTTCTGGGTGCTGACCAGTTCTAAAATGCTATGTCTGTGCAAAGAATTTCACATCTAGAGACAGAAAGTCTCCTTCAGGCCTAAGTTTATCCAGGGGGCTGTTCCCCTGATTTGCCCGTTCTGGAACCAGAATTTTGCTTCTAAAGCTCTGGTAGCAGCTTCAGGTTTAAGCATTTGCATTTAACTACATAGAATAATGAAGATAAGACTTAAAGTGTCATGAAGATAACATTGATCTTTTTGAGAATGACCAGTACCTGTTCTCTAAGGAGAATCATGTCCAAGAAACATAAAGGGCGTAGAGTGGCCAAGGTTCCTCGTTTCATTTGTAGGTAACAGGCATGTGGCCTTTGACTTCATCTGGGACGTTCTAGTGAATTCCAATGAGACTAGGGGGCTCAAAATTCAGCTTTCATTTTAATCACATTGCTCCCTGGACCTGCCTGGCCCCAGAGTCTGTATGATGTTCTTTGGGAGAGGACTTTTGTCCATCTATCTACTCATGCATTTATTCAATAACTAATGTCAGTGACCCACTATGTAGGAGCCCCTGGCCTGAGGCTTGCAGCTCCTGCAGAGTGGAAGCATTGCACGGTGGTTGTGAGTATAGGTTTATGCCTGAGTTCAAATGCTGGGATGAGCTGTGTGATCTTGACCTAATCACCGACTTCTGAAGCTTCAGTTTTCTCACCAATAAAAACTGTAATAGTATAATATTAATACCTAATTCATGGGATTTTCTTATGCTTGGCATAAAGTAACCACTCGAAATCTGTAGTACTAGCTATTATTTTGTTTTATGCTGGTCCCACTTAAGTTACCAGTCATTTTGCACCATGAAGTAAGGAACTCTCAGCCAATAAAGCAATAAGAATAAAAAATCTTAGACTTCTCTATGTCCACTGAGATGGCTTGGGCTGTGTTTAAGATGTTTCCCATCTTACTTTCTATTCCACCAGAAACAGAGGGGCTTCATCATTTAGGTAGGGATGAGATAGACTTCCAGAAGAACTTTCTTTTGGGATCCTATCACCCAAATGCTTCTTTCGTTGCTCCATACCTTACCCTTCCAGCTTCTTAAGCTGAGCATCTCCATGCTACCCCAGAGCATGAGCTTGTCCACAATGAAGCAGGACATTTGCCGGTGGCTGCCAGCTTGAGGGGTTTAGGATGGAGTTGCTAACCCAGCATTGGGTCTGGTGTTCGGCCCCATGTGGTGGAGTCTCCTGTGCCCTCTGCCCCAGCTCTCCCTTCATGCCAATTAGACCAGGAACTACTGGACTGGAGCCAGTTCTTGGCACCCGTGTATCTTCCATATCCTATCGCATGACACCTCACTGACCCCTTTTCCCTTGTTGGTCACTCCAAAGACAGGGACTCTGTACATGTTTCTCTCCATCTAAGCTGGAGCCAGGATGGCTGACCTAGATTCTAAATCCTCCTCCTCAAGGCTAAAGTCTCTTTCCCATCTCTCTGCACGCTGGTCTATTTGCATCACCTGATCTGGATATGTAGCTAGATCTGCCCCTTCCCACTGCCCAGGATGAATTTGGGAATTGTCCGCCCCCATATTCCTGGGCAGTCGCCCTGGGGGCTGACTGCCAACTGAGCACTTGGGTTTGGATCCCCTTTTTTTGAGACAGAGTCTTGCTCTGTTACCTGTGCTAGAGTGCAGTGGTGTCATCATAGCTCACAGCAACCTCAGACTCCTGGGCTCAAGCGATCCTCCTGCCTCAGCCTCCCGAATAGCTAGGACTATAGGCGTACACTACCACACCCAGCTAATTTTTCTATTTTTAGTTGTTTGTCTAATTTATTTCTATTTTTAGTAGAGACAGGGTCTTGCTCTTGCTCAGGCTGGTCTCGAACTCCTGAGCTCAAGTGATCCTCCCGCCTTGGCCTTCGAGAATGCTAGGATTACTGGTGTGAGCCACGGTGCCTGGCCTGGATTCCTGAATCTTTGCATCAGGAATGCTTGTCCAATCCCCAGCCCACCCCGTCCATATAGATGGGCTTTAGAGAAGCCAGCACTTTCTAGTGGTGTGACCTTGGGAAAGTTACTTAAAATTTCTAGGCTTCTGTTTTCTCAAATATAAAACGGGAAAATTATACCTATCTCCTGGGCCTGTTGGGAGTATTAAATGAGGTAATACATGTAAACTAGCACAATACCTGGCATATAGTAAGCTGTCAATAAAAGGCAACTGTGGGCTGGGCGCGGTGGCCACGCCTGTAATCCTAGCACTCTGGGAGGCCGAGGCGGGCGGATTGTTTGAGCTCAGGAGTTCGAAACCAGCCTGAGCAAGAGCAAGACCCCGTCTCTACTAAAAATAGAAAGAAATTAATTGGACAACTAAAAATATATAGAAAAAATTAGCCGGGCATAGTGGCACATACCTGTAGTCCCAGCTCGGGAGGCTGAGGCAGAAGGATTGCTGGAGCCCAGGAGTTTGAGGTTGCTGTGAGATAGGCTGATGCCACGGCACTCTAGCCCAGGCAACACAGTGAGACTCTGTCTCAAAAAAAAAAAGTAAAAAAAAAAAAAAAGGGCAACTGTGATATTAAAGCAATGGAACAAAAGGATATTGGTTCTTTTTCGGGCACCTTAATTTTGTGCTCACATATTTCTCATTGCTCCCTTGAAAACTGTAATGATACCCCTTTTCCAGATCTCATTGTCCCCACCTAGCACAGAGCCCAAGCGGGAGTCTGAAGGACTCTGAGGTGAGCGGTTCCAAGTCTGTGCTCCCAGGCACCAGGCAGAGTGGCCTGAGGCTCCGGCCACCTCTTGGCCACCCAAGGTGCAGAAGCAACTCAGGACTTCAGCCTAAAGGCTATAGGCATGAGCACAACCCATGCAGAGAAGGGAGGGACAGGATGGAAGTGGAGGGAGGGCCCTGGAAACAAGGATGGAAACACCCAGTAAATGAGCAGAGAAGCAAACAGGAGGCTCCTCTGTGGCCCGGTGCTCTCCACCCTCTGTTCCAGCCTTTTGAGCCTCATGGCTGGGCTGAGCTGGAAGACACCTGCTGATCTCCATCAATGCTACCTGCGCAGCGCTCAGCCCAGCCTTCATCAGCCCTCCAAGACATCACAAAGCATCTACTTACGCTTCCCACCAGAAACACATCTCTGTTTGTTTCACAGATGAAGCTGGCGGTAAAAACAATTAGCCTTGGCCTGTGGGTCAGAGTTGCCCGTGACCCTGGCCTCTATGAGCACGGCACTCCCTCCCCCCTATCCTGAGGAAAACAAGTCATCAAGCCTGGACAAACAAAGACACAAAGTGAATTCCTGGAGTCTCCTGCTTCTGCTCTCAAGAAGATCAGCCTCTGTAGAATTAATCTGGGCATTTTTCCAACTATTGCTGTAATTAGAGGCAGCAGAGGACCCTGCCTGGATGAGAAATTGGAAGACTCGAGTTCAAGGCTAGGCTCTGCCTCTGACTCCTGATACGAAAATACCAGTATCATCCCCATCATCATCCCACAACTCTGGGGTCATCCCAGTGGACATGGCTGTTAGTATCTGCTCCACCCATGTCTTTTCATGCTGCACTGGTTCAACAAACCTCCGTGGACAGAAGCTGAAGGAGATCATACTATGGTTGAATGCCACACCACAGACTCCCTACCTCTCAGACTCTTGGGACCCTCTCAGCCTGAGTGCCAGATGCTCACCAATCAGCTGTGAATGTGCTTTACAAAACCAGGCACCTGTTCATGCTCTGATGTGTGCTTCCCGGATATTACTTGCCTGAGAGCCGGGAGATGGGGCTTCCTCAGACCTCACCCGTGTTTCCCAATCAGAACACCCTCTCTTTCCTACCAGGATATAAGCTCAACGAGGGCATGGAGTTCCGCCTATTCTGTTCATTGCTGTATCCACAGAGCAGGGCACATAGCAGACGGTTGGTAAATAATTGGTAAGTGAATAAAGCTCACATACACGCGTGCCTGAATGAATGAATTTCTGCCCTTACATGGCCAGGCCCAGAAGTGGCAGCCTGGAACCACGCCCCACAGAACTTGCCTCCCCTGTCTACTATAATCAGACACAGTCAGCCTCTGTTTACCATGATCCTCAATCTTCTAGACCTAAACTACACATAAGAATCACCAAAGGAGCTCCTAAAAAAATACTAAGGCCCAGACCCCACTTCCAGAGATGCAAGTGGAGGTAGGACCTTGGCATTGGTATGATTTTGAAATACCAACTTAAAAAGTACCAATTCCCCAGGTGACGGTAATATGCAACTGAGGCTGAGAACCACCGCTCTAGTCAGAGGGACCGTTCCACAGTGACAAAATAGAAATGGGACAGGGAGACTGGATGAGGCAGGGGCTGGGTGGGGGGCAGGTTCACCTGGATTCCTGCAGATCAAAGTTCTTTGAGTCTATTAACCAAGATGTCAGAGCTAAGTTACCGGCTTTTTGTTTCCAAGTAGGAACCTATAACCCTGTGCCTTTCCTTCTACAGACACCAAAAAGATACAAGTGTCCCACGTACCTACGGGGAGCTCATTCAGGACCCCTCTTCACTTGCTCTGCTCACTTGAGGCCCCCAAATAAGGGCTGTATTGACCAGGTTCACTGGCTGAGGTTCTTCTCCTTAGTGATATCCAGAGGGATTCTTTGTGGAGGACCATAAATTAGAGTCGACAAAGCTGTTTATTGCTAAGAAATAAGCCCACACTATGGGATAAACTATGTATAGTGTGCATAAACACACAGACAGCCACACACACACACACACACACACACACACACACACACTCACACACACGCACCAACAATAAAGCACAACTATGGTACAGATCTGGTGTCAACTTCTGGAAACCAATTTATTGAATGGGCTGAATTCAGTGGTTGTATGAACAGGAAGCAGTTTAGTTTTTCTCTTATCCTGGCCTGTGGCTTGGGGGTCCACTATGGGGAGGAGAGGGGTGCTGTGTTCTTGCCCTCTCTCTTTGCTTCTGCCTCACTTCCTGCCATTGGCACCCTGGCAAGGGCAGGGAAAGAGAGTGTCTTCGTTCTTGCCTTCTCGACTGTCCTGCAGGCACTTTTCTCTCGAGCGTTGACACCCTCTGGGAGCCCTACATGTTCAAAGACTGGCTCCACTATGGGTTCTCCGATGTGGGGTACACTTTCTGGTCGATATCTTGCAACCCTTCAGCAGCTTCCCCCAACAGCACCCCCTGCAGCCTTTCCCTGCCACCCTGATTCCGTGTTCTGAGTCAGTTATCTTCCCCAACGTATAAACGTTTATCCCAAAGGAAGATCGTACTTGCTTGTCACACAAGCACTGGTCTGTCTCTATTCTCTCTCTTTACCCTGCCTTTGTGAATGACTTCAGCCACCCTCTTGCCTTCCAAATTTAGCAGGGAGTGAGGATAGGAGGAGGCACCTGTTTTTATGTTCAATCATTCCTCCAAACTCCAGGGAACAAATGTCACTTTCTACCAACAACTCTTTCAAGATGGACCCACAATTTCTGCAACTCCTCAGGACCAGGCTATACAGCCCTCTTTTTTTTTCAATCTCAGTTTCTGGCAGTGTCCTCGCTTGGTTTGGAGGTGACGGGAAATGCAAGGGAAACATCACAACATGCCCTGCTACACTGACCACTCTTTGCTTCAATGACTTTCCTTCACAGCCCCCTTCAAACTTCTTGTTTTGTAGATACGCCTGGATGGGTTAATAGTTACTGGACCTATTTTTGCTTGCAAGTCCTGCATGAGTATGTTTAGCGCCTCTCTTCAGAGTATGTGGGGACTTCTCACCTATGTCTTCAACTTCTCACCTATGTCTTCGCCAAAATGTTGGGTCAAACAACAGAAGAGTTCAACTTTACATGATTTTATGCTACCAAATCCAATGTCCCAAGGCCCCAAATAAGGAAGAGCTGGTGGTAATAACAGTACTGACCTGCCCAGACCCTCTTCCTTGGTTGACTCGCTGGTTGTGCTAAGTCTGGAGAGACACATCTGGGACCCAAGGTGACCAGAGTCCTTGGCAGCCATTGCTGGTCTACGTCACCCTGGGCTGTGGGCCAAAATGCTGCTGCCGAGATTTCTCAACCACACAGACTGTTGTGATTCTGTTGCTCTAATGGTTTCTATTCTTAATTGCTAACTGGCTCATCATAGATATGTTGGAGCTATAGCTCTCTCTTTATAACAGACCTTAATATGCCTTCTTGGATTTAGCCCAAAAGAAGAAAGAGAAATGTCCCGGGCTGAATGCCGCCAACAATCCTTTCACCAACTACTCAGAAATCTGTCTTTCTGGGATTGTTTCTTATTTTACTTATTTATTTCCCAAATGTCCACCAGCTGCAGCACCTGTGTGACCCACTTCTGTCTCATTGGAGTTTTGCTGACTGGGTATTTCACGCTGACTTTTCTGTGGGTTACATACTTTTTGCTTTTCTTTCTGTCTTTGTGCCCCCAATTCTCTTCTAATTTGATCATCTCTTTCTGTTTTTTCTCCCTTCCTTTTTCCCACCTGTGCCTCAGTTATACTGGAGACCCTGAAGCCAGAAGACATTTCTGGGCCCTGACTAAAAGTTCAGAATAGCTGCATCGTTGAATCCAAAGTGCTCCATGGTCCTGCTTCCTCTGGCTGGACTAGGGACTCTACACCCAGCTTCAGGCCACTTTGAATGCCACAGTGACTTTGGCAAAGGCTGTTGACATCCCCCCAGAACTCTGCCCTTTCTGTCTCCCTGCATGCCAGCCTGGTGCCTATGTCTGGGCTTTCTCTACCTTCTGGAGCACACCTGTAGCAGACAGGTGCTGGGAATCAACACCCGCCCTTTCCCCTGGAGAGCTCTCAACACCAACTAACAGGACCTGGTGGCTAAAGCACCCATACCCTGGCTCCTGGGGCAAGATGCTGCAGAGTGTGTGTTCCACGCTGGCTTCCAGAGCTGCTCACAGCGGGGTGGCTCCAGTTGCCTTAGCAGCTGCCTTCCCTCCCCATTTCACCTTCCCACTCCCCCAGCACTCAGTATGCTGTCTCAGGATAATCTTCCAGGTGAACTTGAACTAAGAAAGTTTCCAAGCCAGAAATGAAAATATCATGGACAGATTGACAGGACCTATGAACTCTGACCCAGGACTGAGCAGGCTTCCCGGGCGACATGCCAAGCCTGCATCACATCTCTTGAGGTAGGGCTACGTAGAGACAGGAAATCTTTTAGACAGCGAACCTTGAAGCAGACCCCCAGGAAAGGGTAAGGGAAATTTCCACCTCTCTCTGCTCTTCCTCCTCCTCCTTTCTTTCCCATTCTCTCACCTGCTTCCCCTCTTCTCCACTGTCCCCACCTTTAGAGTGCAGCCTCAGGCACTGTAACTCCACCGTCCATCCTCCCTTCACGGCTCCCACCTCGAGCTAACCTGGGAGCGGGTGTCCGCCTCCCTCCTCCAGCCCCACGATGGCCCTCAGGAGCAGCCAGTGTGCCACCATCTGTGGGCACACCCCAAGGTGCCACCCGTTGTGTCAGGTCTTAGGAAGACAGCAAAATGATTCACCGATGAAAGAATCTGGTCCTAGGACATAAATCCAAGGTCAAACCTAGGCATTCTTTTTTTCTCCTATTAGATGACAGGAAACCTCTTATCTCTCTGTCATCTGTGGCAAGACAGTGACTAACTAACTCATTATTTAATATCGGCAAAAGTGGTTTAAGGACTTCAGAGGAGGCCAGTAAGTGTGCACACTGTGGCAGTGATGGGGACAGAGAGCTATTGCCCCATCCCTCCCTCCAAACAGGTCTGAATCACCCAGGGCTGCTCTTTCATTCTATGAGTGAGGTTACACAGAAACCTCACAGGGCTTCTTAATATGTCCTCTGGGGGTGCAGGTGGCCTGAAGGGGCGAGTCCCTGCAGCCAAATCACAGCCATCAGGAGCCACTGTCACTGACAGCATGGCATCACAGCCCTGGAGGTACAGGGATAAGAGGGTAGGGGTAAAGGAAGGGCTGAGGTGTTGCTGTGACAGCGCCACCCCATGCACCTCCCCACCAAGGACATCAAGGAGGTCATGTCCACCCTTTGAGTGGCTGCTTTCCTGAGAGTTGTGGAGCAATGTCCATTTCTGCTCCAAGAATGAGGCTGGGGCCCCAGGGAGCGGGTGGTTCCAGGCATGGCTGTCGTCAGAGCTCTGCAGCTGGAGGGAAACTTTGCTTCGCCTGCACGTTTTGCAAACACACTCGAATTTTCTCTGCCAAGCAGAATGATTTATTTGTATGTCTTCATTGAGGGCAATTATTTTTTAGCGCCTTGCTGAGCATGCGGGGTGATCTCATCACAGGGAAGAGCCCATGAGTGCCTATCTCACCTGGAACGAAGGTGAGGACGGCGGCCTCTCTCCTCCTGTCTCTCCCAGAAACTCTCTTCTCTCTCTGGCACTTCACACCAAGATGAGGACCCTGTTTTCTTTTGAGAGCCACTAGTTCACCTGTAAAGCTCACCAAAAATGGTATGTAAAACACACCTCCCTTTTGGGGAGAGGCAGTTTTTGAGTGAGAAAGAAAGAGCATTTCAGCTCTCCTGCTTTTTAAATAAAAACAAGTAGCATAAAACTCTATTCAGTAAGTAAACCTAACACTGAACCTGTCTTCAGTTTCCAGATGTAGATTGTTGGGGGCAGGGGAAGGAAGAGGAAAAGGAGAGGAAGGAAAAGAGGCAGGACCCAGGAAGGGCCCTGGCAACAGAGAACCACGGGAAACAGGGCAGGCAGAAACAGAGGTGGAGGGGCTTGGCGCCAAGGGGGGAGGTGGGGGAAGCAGGGAGAGACACCAGATGAACCGGGAGGGCAGGGGAGGGGGCAGAGGGCACGACCCGGCCCTTGGCCCCTGGGCTCTCCTTTCTTCACTTACCAGTTTCTCTGAGAAGATCCCTCCGGCTTCTCCCACCTCCTCATCTCCTCCCCTCCTGGCCTCCCACCCTCTCCTGCTGACCCTGCCAAGCACATGGCCTTTCCTTGGGGACACGCCCCGCCGCACCCTGGGACGCGCGCTCCCACACCAGTTCTGTCGCTTCTTGGTTGCTGCACTTGGGGCAGTCCCTTGCCCTCTGAGCTTTGCCACCTACGCCGGTGTAAGGGATGGTCCTCGGCCAGCTCTCAGCCCGGGGGTCTGGGGCCGGCTGGAGGTCTGCGCTCGTGCGTGAGAAGAGGAAAGGAACACGAGTGCGCGCTGTGAACTCGGGGCGACATGCGCGGATGGGAGTGAGGACTCCGGCTCCGCTCCTACTGCCCTTTCTCTCCCGCCCTCCCATTCTTTCTCTCATTCCCCATGACCCGGCCCTCCCCAGGCCTGCCTTGTACTCTCCTCAGTTCCTAACCCCTCCTTTGCTTGCCCTCTCTTCTCCTGCCAACTCAACCGTCACCCACAGCCGGTGACTCCTCCAGCTCCACCTCCAGCCACGTGCTCGCCTGAGCTGCAAGCAGGGCCTGGCTGCTTGCACACCTCGCGGGCACTTTAGATGGGATGGATAGAATGCCTCAGGCTGCCCTCCATCCAGAGCTTCTCCCAGAGGAGCGAAGAGGATCTGCGGATAGACTCTGACTTCAAATCCCAGCGACGCTATGGACTGCCCCGCAGCCGTCTTCCTCAGCTTCAGTCTGCTCTGACTGAGAAGCAGTACGAGGACTCCCAGTGATGAAATATTAAATAACAGCGCGTGCCAGGCAAGTCCAGGAGGGCACATCTGGGGCTGTCTAGCCCCACACTGCAGACTCTCTATTCTGCAGACACACCTCAAGCTCTAGTCAATGTGGGGTCTCAGGAGGACACTCCCTTTGGCAGGGTGGCAGTCCTGACTCTAGGAAACTGGCAACATAACATAGAAATCAAGAGCACAGACGCAGGACCCAAATCTTGGCTTTCCTTCTTACTAGCTGTGTTGCTTTAGGCAAGTTACTTAATCTCTCTGTGCCTCAGTTGTCCTCTCTGCAAAATGGAAATCATCATAGTAACCTTTCCCATACAGTTGTCATGAGGATTAAATCATATAAATTCACTGCTGCTTACAACAGTGCCTGCCGTAAAGAAAGTACCATATAAGTATTTTATTAACAAATGTTATGTTTGCTATTAGTGATATTATTTACCAAAGGTTGCACATTCATTTCTTACTCAAGAAGTTTTGGAGGCCTTGCAACATCTAGAGAATAAGAGGCCAGAGGACAAATCCCCGTGCCTCACACTGTGCCGTCTTGCTTTGCCTCTGTTGTGCCGTAAGCATCTCTCTGAAGTGAGACCAGGCAGACGTCCATCCCCTCCCCCTCCCCTGCCACTGTGGAGCCCTGATGCGAGCCAGTGTCTTTGGCTGCACATGCACCCAGGCCAGTGACATCACCAGGCAAGAGGGACATGCTGGTGCGGGCCAGGGGATGACTCGAAGGGAGGGATGGAAAGTGCCTCTGGGTCTCTGCTTTCCCAGCCCTTTGATGTGTGCATGGCATCTCCCTGTGACTCAGGCATGTGGCATCATGGGTTGCTCCCAGCACTGTGGCCAGGCAGGGAGTGTGGGGGATTGGAACATGGCAAGAGAAAGAGAGGTGGAACCAGGAGCTGGGGGCCAGGCAGACAAGGGTTGGATTACAGAGGGGCTCGTTCCCTGTGGACACGGCCAGACTTGCTCCTAAGGGCAGAGGGGAGAGTCCTGGGCAGGTCTCTATTTCAGAAAGATCTCTCTGGCGGCTGGGTGGACACTGAAGCTTACTGCAGGGCAGGATGGGAGGTGAGGAGAAATATCACGGAGCTGTTGTGGAAGGAAGATGCAGAGACCTGGACCGAGAGAGTGGCAGTGGGGAAGCAGCAGAAAGACCAGATGAGTCTAACTCTAAGCTGGACTTGGTGGCCACTTAGGTGTCGGCAACAGGGAGGAGTGGAGTCTAGGGTGGCATGGAGGAGTCATAGTGTACGAACTACCATAGTAGCCTAGGATGGGAAAGTGCTTTGCCGGCTGTGACGAGCTCTGCACATGTCAAGGTGTCCGCCTTGGGGAGACCCTACAAAGAAAAGGGCAGCGTCGTAGGGTTCACCACTTCTGTTGACAAGGGGCCGGGCCCATGCTGGGAGCTGGGCTGGCAGATTCGGAGAGCAGGTAAATGTGACCCTGCTTGGAGGTGCTCACGTCTGGGCTGGGGAGGCAGGCCCTCTGCCTGAGGGTGCCCATACTTCCTGCTTCAACCAGACTCCATCAAGAACCAGAGAGGACTCAAACGTCCCCCAGGGGAGGGATCTCCAGAACAGGCCAGCCCAAGGTTCCATCTCTTTACTCCTCATACCCTTTCCCAGAGCACTGGAGAGACAGGTGGGTTCAAATCTCAGCTACTGGCTTATCAAGAAATTTGTCAGCCAGTTGCTTCATCTGTAAAATGGAGATGATGATAAGAGAGGAATAAGCAACATATGTAAAGCTCCTAGCACAGGGTCTGGCACATAGTAAGTGTTCAATTAAATGAGGTATTATGATTATCACTGTCACTATTATTATATTTATTGTTGCATCCTCACCTGGCTCTTTTCTTTTGTCTTTAATACCTCTGACACTTCCCAGTCCTCTTTCTCTCTTTAAGACTAATCCAAGACACAGTTAATCCTCTCCCATATACACCTGAGAGCTTAGTGCAGGTCTGAACAAACCATCTTAGGTTCATAGTGCTTAAAGTCTGCTTTCCTCTTTGAGTGGAGCTACTCTACCATCAAGACAGGAGTCAAAACAAAAACAGACAAGTGGGATTACATTAAACTAAAAAGCTTCTACACAGCAAAGAAAACAATCAACAGAGCGAAGAGGCAACCTACAGAATGGGAGAAAATATTTGCAAAGCGTACACATCTGATAAGAGAGTTAATATCCAAAATATATAATTCAAACAACAGCAATTCAAACAACTCAATAGCAAAAAAAAAAAGAAAGAAAGAAAAAAAACCCAAGTAACCCAATTAAAAAATGGGCAAAGGACCTGAATAGACATTTCTTGAAAGAAGCCATACAAATGGTCAACAAGTATATGAAAAGGTGCTCGACATCACTAATCATCAGAGAAATGCAAATTAAAACCACGATGAGATATCATCTCACACCTGGCAGGATGGCTATTACCAGAAAGATAAAAGATAAGTGATGATGAGAATGTGGAGAAAACGCAACCCTTGTGCACTGTTGGTGGGAATGTAAACTGTTATAGCCATTATGGGAAACAGTTTGGTGGTACCTCAAAAAATTAAAACTAGAACTACCATGTGATCCAGCAATCCCACTTCTGGGTATATATCCAAAAGAGATGAAATCAATATCTCAAAAGACGTTATCTGCAATT
>NW_012150174.1:6717992-6721921 GCF_000956105.1 Propithecus coquereli
CTTTTCAACATGCCTTTCTCACTAAGCTTAATCATTTCTAGCTTTTGATTTAAAGTGAGATTTGTGTGACTCTTTCATTTAAACACTCAGAGGCCATTGTAAGGTTATTAATTGGCCTAATTTCAGTATTGTGTGTCTCAGGACATAGGGAGACCCAAGGAGAGGGAGACAGAGGTGGGAATGGCTGGTCGGTGGAGCAGTCAGAACACACACAACATTTATGGATTAAGTTTGCCATCTGATATGGGTGCAGTCTTTGGTGCCCCAAAACAATTACACCAGCAACATCAAAGATAAATGATCACAGATCACCACAACAGATATAATAATGGTGAAAAAGTTTGAAACATTATGAGAATTACCAAAATATGACACAGAGACATGAAGTGAGCACATGCTATTGGAAAAATGGCACCAACGGACTTACTCAACGCAGTCTTGCCAAGAACTTCCAATTTGCAAAAAATGCAATATCAGTGAAGTGCAATAAAGCAAAGCAAAATAAAATGAGGAATTGGGGAGATTGTGATCAAAGGGTACACACTTCAGTTATACAGGAAGTTTTGAAGACCTAATGTATAGCAAGGTGACTATTAATGTATGCTTGAAAATTGCTAAGAGAGTAGATTTCACGTGCTCTTATCTCTCTCTCACACACACACATACACACATGAAAGGTAAATAATTATGTGAGGTGACAGATATGTTAATTAGCTGGATCATGGTAACTGTTTCATGATGTAGATGTATATCAAAATATCACATTGCACACCTTAAACTTATACATTTTTTATGTGTCAATTATACCTCAATAAGCAGGAGTGGGGAGAGAAGGGAGTCAGAATCAGGAAGGAGAAAGGAACTTACAGTTCTTGAGGATTGCTCAGCACCAGGCACATCACCTGCATGTGATCCCACTACCTGGTGGGATCCTTATAGCCTTAGAAAGAGGAGGTATCACTGCCCTCCCTTTACAGAAAATGCAAAATGAAGTATAAAGAGATTAAGTTGCATGGCTGAAGGTCACACAAAAACAGTCAGGAAGGCCAGGATGGAATGGGGAGGCTACCCTCTTCGGAAGTTGGGCCCTTACTTGTAAGCCCTATAATCTCATAAAGCATCCTGTCCTTGGGTGAGCAGGACTGGCCACCCTTTTGGCTAATAGCCCAGAAAAGAAAAATGAGTCATTCAGTTGCATGTGTCCTTCCAAACATAATTGCCAAAGGAGCGAAGTATGTTTTAGACCTAAATAATCCAGAGTGACCATGTTGGGAGGAAAGAGTCACTGTTTGCTTCCCATCCCTTGTTGGTGTGGCCGCAGTGCTGCGATGGCTGTGACATGGAAGGGCTGTGGAAGGAGCTGGGCCTGGGATGTGCTTGGGCGGCACCCTCCTCTGAATGGAACGCTCATCTGAGCAGCGTCTCCACTGCACCCAGAGCCCTAGTCTGGCCTCTCCGTGGAAGTGGGAGACATAAACCTCGTCTGTCCTCCTTCCTGGCCTCCAGCCCGGGCAGGAGGTATCCATGGATATCACAGCCAGCACTTTTGCATGCAGTTTACACATCTCTTTCTGATCATGTTCTTATGGCGGTGGAGTCAAGAGTCCTGGGTTCAAACCCCAGCTCTGCCATTTCCTGGCTGTGGCCTTGGGTAAGCTGCTTCTCTCAGTACAGCCCTGTGAAGTTTCCATTTGATACATGAGGAATTTGGGCTCCGAGAGGCAGCAGGGTACAAGGGAGGGATGGGTTTTGTATTCAGGTCTGTATGATTCCAAATCCAAGGCTCTTTCCCAAACAACATTTGGCTCCTCAACTTTTGGCCTCTGGAGGAAGGAAAACCGCAGCAAACAGAACATGTTTGCTTCTTCTCCCATTGTCTTCTGAAACATAATACATCAGATTCACCCATCAGCCAACCCAACATGGCGGGCCGAAGGGCAGAGCCCTCCGTGAGGCCAGAAAACAACATCTCTGTGCCCTTCAGGTTCCATCAGGAAAGGCACTTGTGGCTGCGTGAGACTGTATTTCCTTTGTGGGATCCCATGACAACTTCTTGACAGTGCACATGCTATGGGGAGGCCTCAGCTTAGGGGCCGCAGCTTCTCTCTGGTGTGCAAATGCTGACAAAGTCTTCAAGACGGTGGAGCCTGGGGGAGGGCTGAGATGATCTGGGTGCCCCTGAGTTAGATCCTGGTAGGGCCCTGGTTGGCTGAGGCCAGTGTACAAGGCCCCTAGAAACGGGAAGCCTTCTGTTCTGAGATATTCCTGGCTTGTTCGGGTCAGTGTGACTCCTGCAGCCTGGGCTGCCAGCCAGCACCCACCATGTCACACTCCCGTGGTGCTCCTTCTCTCCAACTTGTCCTTCTCTCACTCCTTTTCTAGGAGGAGCTGGAGCCCTCTTTGTGTTACCTGGTTGCAGAGTTCAAAGCATGACAGTTTAGCCCTCACTCATCAATTCATTCATCCTGCCAGGCACCAAGGACACCATTGTAACAAGACAGAACATGGCCTCTGCCCTCTCCGGCTTAGTGGAGTGTCACGAGATTAGAGGCAGCACAACCAGGGCTCTACTCCCAGCCCAGCATTTGCAATCGATGATCTCACTCATCTCTGAACTCCCTGAGCCTCAGTTCCCTTCCCTAAGGTGTAAGATGTGTATGATACCATGAGGGAGGCATCATAGGATTGTAGTGAGGGGAAGGATTTAATCAAGCAACTCTGAAAGTGTTTGCTAACCGTAAAGATCGTATTGATGTTAGTTATTGCTATTAGCAATGTGACTATTATTATTTGCTACACTTACTCATTCAGGAAGTTTTCTCTGCCTGAGCTGCTTATTGTGCCAAGAATCTGGTAAAATTGACTTTGCATGGCAGACTCGAGCAGTATTGATCATCCAGTGTGCATCATTAGCCTGCTTTGTTTCCCTAACAGCTTTATTAAGATATAATTCACATACTATACAATTCAACCATTTAAAGTGTACATTTTGATGTTTTCTAGAATAGTCACGAGGTTGTATAAACATTGCCACAATCTAATTTTCAAACATTTTTATCTCCCTTAAAAGAAACTCTATACCCATTAATAGCCACTCCTCACTCCCCCCGCTGTAAGCAACCACTAAGCTTTTTGCCTCTACAGATTTACCTGTTCTGGACATTTCGCATAAATAGAACCATATAATAATATATAACAACATATATAATCATATAATAATGTGGCCTTTTATGACTGCCTTCTTTCACTTAGTGTGTTTTTAAAGTTCATCCATGTTGTAGCATGTATGAGTACTTTATTTTTTATTGCTGAATAATAATTCATTTTATGGATAAATCACATTTTATTTATCCAACTATAGGTTGATAGACATTGGGTTATTCCCACTTTTTGGCTATTATGAAAAACGATACTGTGAACATTTTTATATAAGCTTCTATGTAGACATATGTTTTTATTTCTTTTAGGTATACCGTATACTTAGGAATGAAATTGCTAGATCACATGGTTGTTCTATGTTTAACATTTTGAGGAAATGTTAGACTGTTTATCAAACCAGCTACACTATTTTACATCCACATCCACAGTGTATGAGGGTTTCAATTTCTCCACACCCTCACCAACACTTGTTATTACCCGTCTTTTTGATTATAGTTATCCGAGTGGGTGTGCAGTGGCATCTCATTATGGTGTTGATTTGCAGTTCCCTAGTGACTAATGATATTGAACATCTTTTCATGTGCCTCTTGGCCATTTATAGATCTTCTGTGGAAAAATGTTTGTTCAAATCCTTTGCCCATTTTTATTTGAGTCATTTATCTTACTATGAATTGTAAAGTTCTTTAGAGATTTTAGATACAAGTCCCTTATCAGGTATATGATTTGCAAATATTTTCTCCCATTCTGAGAGTTGCTTTTTTACTTTTTTG
>NW_012150174.1:6721971-6722852 GCF_000956105.1 Propithecus coquereli
TCCACCTCCTTTGCAATTGCTTCCTCCACTGAAGTCTCGAACCCCTCAAAGTCATGCATGAAGGCCAGAATCAACTTCTGCCAAACTCCTGTTAATATTGATATTTTGACCTTCTCCCATGAATCACATATGTTCTTAACAGGACCTGGAATGGTGAATCCTTTCCAGAAGGTTTTCAATTTATTTTGCCTGGACCCATCAGAGGACTCACTATCTGTGGCAGCTATAGCCTTACAAAATGTATTTCTTAAATAATAAGACTTAAAAGTTGAAATTGCTCTTTGATCCATGGGCTGCAGAAAGAGTGTTGTGTTAGCACACAAGAAAACAACACTATTGTCTTTGTATATCTCCATTCGAGCTCTTGGGTGACCATGCACATTGTCAATGAGCACTAATATTTTAAAAGGAATATTTTTTTTCTGAGCAATAGATCTCAACAGTGGGTTTAAAATATTCAGTAAACCATGCTATAAATAGATACGCTACCATCCAAGGTTTGTTGTTCCATTTCTAAAGCACAGGTGGAGTAGATTTAGCATAATTCTTAAGTGTCCTCAGATTTTTGAAATGGTGAATGAGCACTGACTTCAACTTAAAGCCCCTAACAGGAGTCAGACTGTCCTTTGAAGCTCTGAAGCGAAGCATTGACTTCTACTCTTGCCATGCAAGTCCTAGATAGCAGCTTCTTCCAACAGAAAGCTGTTTTGTCTCCATTGAAAATCAGTTGTTAGCGTAGCCACCATCATCAACAATCTTATCTAGATCTTCTGGATAACTTGCTGCAGCTACTCCACCAGCACTTGCTGCTTCACCTTGCACTTTTATGTTATGGAGACGGCTTCTTTCCTTAAACCTCATGAAGCAACTTCTGCAATGTC
>NW_012150174.1:6733172-6748340 GCF_000956105.1 Propithecus coquereli
CACCCCCTGGCAGGACCCGTGGGGATGGAGTCTTCAAGAGGTTGGGCAGGACACCAGGGCCTTTAAACGAGCTGTCCCCCATCCCAGTCCTCCACCCAGCCAACTCCCACACATCATACCTCATTTGTCACTTCCCCGGGAACATCTTCCCTGACCTCCACACCCCCGCTAGATCAGGTAGCCCCGAATACATTTTCACAGCTACCTGCACTTTTCCTTCATGATACTTTTCACAATTGCTGATTGTATATTCATGTAACTATTTCACCATGTCTTTTTCAATAGACTGAAAACTCCATGAGCACAGGGTTTGCATCTGCTCTCCTCACAATTCTATGCTTGGCACAAAGCCTGGCACAAAGTAGATGCTCGATAAATACTTGTGCAGTGAATGCATGAATGAATGATTGAAGCATCACAGGGACTAGAAAATCTCTCCAGAATGGCCCATTTGTTTCAGGAGAAGTTTGTTTTCTGGATCCTTATGGAACCAGAGTAATAATGTAAAAAAAAAAAAAAAAAACGGCCAGTAGCCAGAAGAGGGAAAAAGCGTCCTCTCTGCAAGGTGGTTTCATCAGCCTAGGACCTGCTCTGCCGTGGGAAGAGCCAGGATCTCCAGGCCACACAGGGAGCAAGTGGAGGCAGCCTGGGTCAGCACTTCAGGAGAAGAAGGGGACAGATGGAGAGACGCTGGCTGCTAAGTGGTTCTCATGGGACAGCTGTCCTTCCAGGATGGAGCGCTGAAAAGGAAGCATTGTCATCCCCCCAGTGCCATCTCCTCCTTGTCTCTATGCCACAGGGAAGCAACTCACCTGCAAGGGAACTTGATGGAGAAAAGAACTTTGTTTTCTGGAAATTCTCAGCAACATCAGCCCAAATCCCATTCTGACAAATATGACTCCTAAGGTTGCAACATTTTTCTTTACCAGTCTACGTGGTTCAGTGTTATTTTACAAAACGCAAGTTTTTTTTTAACTCAAACATTCCACTTACTTCCGCAAACAACTTTTGAGCATGCACGATGAGTCAGGCATGGCGCTGTGTGAAGGGACACCAGGTAAACATGCCATGGCCTCTGTTTTCAAGACATGCACAACCCAGGGGCGAGACATATGGCCAACAGCTCAGTGTGATGCAGCCAGGAGTGCTCCGACAGAGCCCCGAGGAACTGCTGGGAAGAAAGAGATTCCTTTGGTCTTGGGGATGACCGGGAAGGCTTCCTAGAAGAGGATCTTGAAATATGAATCAGCATAGTCAAGGGGACATGGTCGGGTCTAGGTAAAGATGTTTCGTGCAGTAAGAACTGAATTGTGTTGAAAAGGCAGTAATAATATTCACACTGGGAACTTCCTAAACCAGAGGAAGAAATCCCAGTGCTCTTGAGAGTGAATTCTCCATCCTGCTCACACCCACATCTGAAAGGGCACCAAGACCTGATGATTCTGTCTCCTGAACAGGTCTTGGGTTCTTCCTCTTCCCGCCAGCCCTGTTGCCTTTGCCCCGAGCCAGACTCTCATTAGCTCCTCCAGTTCCACTGCACCAGTCTCCCCACTCACTGGCCTCCCTGTCCAGACCCTCTAACACATCCTACACCAGCCAGCAGAGTCACAGTCAT
The DNA here is from genome assembly GCF_000956105.1 of Propithecus coquereli. NCBI lineage: Eukaryota > Metazoa > Chordata > Mammalia > Primates > Indriidae > Propithecus > Propithecus coquereli. The sequence goes on from NW_012150174.1 coordinate 6,734,788, forward strand.
CCACAACGTAACGATGTTTCAGGCAATGACAGATCACATAAGATTATAATACCATATTTTTACTGTGTTTTTTCTATGTTTAGATATGCAAATACTTACCATTGTGTCACAGTTTCCTACAGTGTTCAGTACAGTAACATGATGTACAGGTTTGTAGCCTAGGAGCAATAGGCTAGATCATATAGCCTAGATGTGTAGCAGCCTGTACCATCTAGGTTTGTGTAAGGACACTCTATGATGTTCACGTGATGATGAAATCACCTAACAATGCATTTCTCAGAATGTATCCTGGCCATTAAGTAACACATGACTGTATGTTTGTTTGATCAGAAACCTAACTAATGCTAAATCAGGCCAAAAATGATATTTCATGGCTGAAAGCTCCAGGATAGATCTCACTTCAGGCAGAGGTGGATTTACCGGCTCTAGCAATAGCATCAGGGCTTGATCTCTCCAATATCTTGACTCTGCTTTTCTTTGTATTGGCTTCACTCTCGAGCTGGTCATCTTCCTCCCACAGCTACAGATTAGTAGGCTTCCTATTTCAACACTAACGGAAAGAGGACTTCTTCCCAGCAGAACCAATAACTGGTGCAAGTACTGAGTCTCCTTGGACCACCAGGGTTACGTGCCCATTTCTGAACCAATCCCCGTGGCCAGGGGAATAAAGTACTGACTACGCTGATTGGCCAGCCCTAATCATAGGCCCACCCAGGGACCAGAAGGAGGGGTGGTTCCCCAAAGGGAAACAGGTGTTATAACCGCTCGAAGGATGAGTGAAGGCAGAGGAGCAAAAGGAAGAGTTGTTCACTGCAATGACTGTCTGAAGCACGAATCTGATCTTGTTGCTCTGGGGCCTTCTGGACATGGTCAACAAGGCCTTCCAGGTACGGCCCCATCCCTGCCCTCAACGCCCTCCCATTTCCTGCTGTTCCTTGGCGTGGCCTGTACTGCCCCCCATCTTCTTTCCGGAGCAGTGCAAAAGCCCCTTCCCCAAGAGGCAGCCCACTCACCTCTCCTGGCCTCAGCAGAGCTGGCTGCCCCCTCCTCTGGGTAAAACCGAGACCACCATTGCACACCTGTTATCTACCCCTCCTCATCCCGACCTGGGGACTTCTCATGTATCTGTATGCCTTAGAGCCCCGCAGCCTGCATGTGGCTTCCTGACACATCCTAGTGGCCTTGTGAACGTTGGTTGAATTAATCAATTAACCTGCCAGGTAAAGGGGGACACTGAAGAATGTGTAGACAATTTGGGGACAGATCAGCTTAATCAGGGCACTTGTATTGGAGAACAAAACCTCTGCTCTACTTAAGTGTGTCCCTGATTCCCTGAAGAGAGAACAGGCTTCATTTCTCTCATCAGTGATGGGGCACCCTCCAGCCGTGCACCGAGACCCTGTGCTTGTTCTCTGAGCAACTCCCCACCTCCGCCAGGTAGGCAGAGCCCAGGCCTGGCCATCCCTCTGTCTCTCTCTCTCTCTCATCCTGCTCCTGGCCTCAGGCACCTGGTTTGAGGCTGAAAGCACACACAGTGGGCCCCTGGGCGCAGGAGGTGCTGTCCACGGCTTCCAGGGTGGCCTGGGTCTCTGTCAACCACACTCTTGCAACCAGTCTGTCTGTCTGTCTGTCTATCTGTTTCTCTTTCGAAGCCTGAAGCTGCCTGCTGCCAGCAGCAGCCCTTCCCAGGTTGGTCCTGTCCCGCTCAGACTTTATCAGGGTGAAGGAGACGAGAATGCTTGTGTCTCTAACCCAAGCGTCCTGCAAGTAGCTACCACTGTCTTTATTGTACCAGAGGCAAACTGAATCTCCAATGACAAAATAAATGGCCTGTGTGCTTTTGTCTGCATAACTAGACACATTACACAGCTATACATCAACTAGACTTTGGAGAAATAAGGGGGGACAGCGAGAGGCCGCCCACCAGCACCCCACTCCTCTGACCTTTCTGCTTTGTCCTCTATTAGTCATTCATATTTATTTTCTAGACACTATTCTAAGGTTTGGAGGATTCAGCAATAAACAAGACAGACATAAGAGCTTACATTTCAGTAAGGGTGACAGAAAATAAATACATACAGATACATACATAATTTCACATAGTAATAAATGCTATGCAAAAAATAAATCAGGCATTGTTAATATTCCAGATCTTAAATTGGTTGGTGGGTTCATAAGTGTTCATTTCGTTATCATGCTTTATAACATACCTATTCTCAATATATTCTTTGTATGTTCTTTGACTACAATATTATATAATATAAAGCTCTGTCTTTGAAGATGTGATGGGATGTGGGGCATCTTAGATGAGGTCATCAGAGAAGGCTTCGTGTATTTCAGCTGAATTCAGGAAGGTGAGAGGGAGCCTGCAGGGTACAGATCAGAGGATGGTGGAAGAAGGGTCTCTGGGTGTGGGGACAGCAGGGATGGCAAGGGCAAAGGCCCCACAGGGAATGACCTCTGCAAGCTCAAGGACAGGGAGAGGCAGGTGAGACTGGGTGGGGGATGAGTGAGCGGGACAGGTTAAAAAGGAGGCTGGAGCAGCAGGCGGGGTCAGAGCCTGAGGGAACAACGACCTGTGGATGTTATTCTAAGCATAATGGGAAGTGGGTTTTGTTTTTAAAAGATTAGTCTCCCAGGAGCTGCCAAAGGAAATTGCAGCCCCCCTCTCATTTTCCCTCCTCTCTCCCCGCCTCCCCTCGTTGGGTCCGGCCTGCTGTGGATGTTCCCACTTCCCTCTCTCCAGACTCACCAACTCCCAGGGCTTTGCTCTGTTTTTATAGGGCAAGGGAGCAGAACAAGTCATGGTTTAACTTTATGCTGCTTTTACTGGTGATGATTAAATTCATGTTGCCAATAAGTTTCAAGTTCAAATATGTCTATGAAACGATGCTTGAATCACTTGATTTATATTGAGTGTCAGTTTTCTCTCCTTAATCAAGCTAATAACTTCATTCCTGTCATCTTTGCTCTGCACCCCTGCCCCAGCAATTCTCCAGCCATCTGCCTGGACATCAGCCCTCCAGGCAGGAGAAGACAGTGGTCCCGCAGTGGAAAGAGCCTGGGACAAATTGTCTAGAGACCTGGGAGGCCATTTAATCTCTTGGAATTTGTTTTCTGATCTATAAGATCAGAATAAATCTTTCCTTGCAGAAATAAAATATGAGAAAACGACCCAGCACTGTCACTGAGATATAAGAGGAGATCAGTGAAAATGAGTTGAGTTTAATTTTAATTTCGTTTTTAAACTTAAAAATGTGAATCTGCTCAACTAAACAAATTTGATCATCATTAGTGCTGCCTTCTTGGTCTCTCAACATTTTTCTTATTGCTTTTTAAAATAACTGTACCTGCTAATTGTAGACTTTTTTTGTAAAATACCAAATAGTATAAAGAAGAAAATTCAAACCCTCTGTAATTCTACCACTCAGAGATAACTACTCTTAAAATACCCATGTGTTTCCCTCTAGGCTTTTTTATTTTCGTATTTGGATAGTACTATTTAATTCCATTTTGTATCTAGCCCTTTTCATCTAGTATTTCATTCCATCAATTTCCTATGTCTCTGGCAGTCTCTTCCCTGTTCTAGATTCCCTTCTTCAGTTGTCCTTGGGACTCTTCCATGCTGTGCTGGGCCACATGTCACCGTGATCCTGGCTGGTCCACAGGGCACATCCTATCATTGTATCAGGACTGAAACAGTAATAGTTGGCAAGCTCTAGGTCCTTCCACCTACAAAGTCTCCATCTTCCATGACTCTGACCATCCCTGTCCTTGTTTCTAATTGCACAAGAAATGTACGTGTCAGCTGTAGTTCTCCTCCAGTGAAAATCCACTAGGTCAAGTGCCTACTGCCAACGATGAATGAATGTCTGCTTTGCATCATGCTAAAAGGGACGGGCTTTATAGTCCCCTTTAACTGCTAGGGGAACAGCACAACTTCCAGGCTAGGTGCTTCTGCTCCCCATCCCCATTATTCAGAAGGTTTTACTCCAAACACTGCCTATGCCTGCTACTAAATGCCCTGCCAGGTGCAGCATGCAGGTGCAAAATTGCCCACTTGTGCACTCATGGATTTTTCTGCTTAATTCTGTAATTCCCTCTGCATATGCAAATGAAACCCTTTTTTTTTTTTTTTGGAGATGGGATTCTCACTCTGTCACCCAGTACTCTATCACCCAGGCTGGAGGGCAGTCGCCTCATTATAGTTCATTATAACCTTGAACTCTGGGCTCACATGATTCTCCCACCTCAGCCTCCTGAGTAGCTAGGACAACAAGCACACACCAGCCTTTAAAAATTTTTTGTAGAGATGAGGTCTCGCTATGTTGCCCAGGCTGGTCTGAAACTGCTGGCCTCAAGCGACTCCCACCTCAGCCTCCCAAAGTGCTAGGATTACAGGCGTGAGCCACCACGCCCAGCAAAACCCATTGTTCTATCTGCACACTACCCCCCTGCTTATTGTCAGTGCTTCTGAGCACTCAGTATTGTCATCAGAAAATTCTGCAAGATTACAACCCAACTCTCTGGAAAATTGCTTTAGGACAGGGATATTGCTTTATACTCCTTCAACTCCCTGAGTGCCAAGCAAAAATACATAGTTACTACTTCGATTTGAGGCCACTTCACATCCAGTTGATATTTGATATCTAATAAGTGTTTACTAAGTACTTACAATAGGCCTGAGTCTTTCTTTTTTAAAAAATTATTTTTTACTGGGCACATAATAGTTGAACATATTTATGGGATACAGTGTGATATTTCAATACACGTGTGCAATGTGTAATGATCAAATCAGGGTAATTAGCAGATCCAACACGTCAGACATTTATCATTTCTTTGTGTTGGGAGATGCCAAATCCTGTCTTCTAGCTGTTTGAGAACAGACAATATATTGTTAACTGTAGTCACCCTACACTGCTATAGACCACTAGAGCTTGTAATTTTGTATCCATTAACCAACAGTGAGACTTTCTATGCAGTATCTTGATTTGGTCTTCACAGCCACCGTGGGAATTATGGACCACAGTATAATTTCAGCTTTACAGAAAGCACTGATTCAGAGAGGTTAAGTAGCTTGGCCAATCACTCAGCTAGAAGGTGGCGATGATGGTATTAGAAGTCACTAGATTCCCTTCTTTGGAGGGCAATGCTATTTTCCACATGACAGTTGATTTTTTAATGGTAGTCCTTTCTTAAAGAAGAGAAGTCCCAAAACCCTTCTACACTGTTGGTGGGAATTTAAATTAGTATAGCCATTATGAAAAAGAGTATAGAGATTCCTAAAAAAATTAAAAATAGAACTACCATATGATCTAGCAATTCTAGTGCTGAGCATGTACCCAGTAGAAATGAAATCAGTATGTCAAAGAGAGATCCGCACTCCCATGTTCATTGTAGCGTTCTTCACAGTAGCGAAGGCGTGGAAATAACCCCAGTGTCCAGCAACAGATGAATGGATAAAGAAATGTGGTATGTATACACAAGGGAATACCATCCAGCCTTTAAAAGGGGGGAAATCCTATTGTTTGTGACAACATGGATGAACTTAAAGCATATTATAAGTGAAATAAACCAGGCACAGAAAGATAAATACTGCGTGATCTCACTTATATGTGGAATCTAAAAAAGCCTAACTCATAGAAGTAGAGATTAGAATGGTGGTTCCCAGAGGCCGGGGGTGGGGAAGGGGGGTACGGGGAGGTTGGGGAGATGCTCGTCAAAGCATACACAATTTCAGTTAGACATGAGGAATAAGTTTAAGAAATTTATTGAACAACATTGTAATCATAGACAACAATGTATTGTATTCTAGAAAATTGCTAAGAGAGTAGATTTTAAAGGCTCTTACCACAAAAAAAGGTATGTGAAGTAATGCATATATAAATTTAGCCATTTCATAATGTATACATATTTCAAAAGAAGGTATACGACGAATATATACAATCTTTATTTGTCCATTTTAAAAATAAATCAGTTAATAAATATTAATAAATAGGAGTCCTGAGACCAGCAGACTTGCCCAATCCACAGGAAGTCCTTGACGTGGAGAGGTAGGAACTCCAGCCTCATGGTCCTCGGCCCAGACACTCCAGCCCATGACAGGCGCCAGCACAGCAGGTTTCCAGGTCTCTGGCAGTGTTAGAGAAGAGGCCACCAAAGTAGTTTCTGGTACATGTGGAAGGGTGACCTGGGCCTGTTTCGCCATTCCTACAGGGGTGGGATAGAGGGGATAAGGGCTGGCTAGGGACCTTTCTCCTGCAAGGCCCAGGCCAATGGCTTCAGGATTAGCCCTTTACATTAATAGGGTAATATGGCATCCAGTCTTCCCAACATAAGAAGGTTGTGGTGGGAGCATGTAGACACTCCCACACCCTGCCCGTCTTTGGTCACAATCATGCAAAGCCCAGGCACCGTCCCTTGAGCAAGCAATGGGGCCATCTGTGTTACAGAACGAGGCCTAAGAGGATCTGACAGGGCCAGAGGTAGCTGGGACCCAGGTAGGCCTATCCTCCCCCCGCTAGCATAGAAGCTCCCTGAGAGCTGAGATATAGAATCTCTTGTTCACTGCTGTGTCCCCACTGCCTCGAACCGTGCCTGCCATTTAGTGGGCACCCAATAGACGTATGCCAAAGGGATGACCGAGTGGAGGAGCAAAAGAACCCAGAGGTATGGTGCATCTTGTGTGCACAAAATCCCTCCTGCACGGAAACCTACACACAGGCCTTCTTTTGTTTTTAAGGCTTCCCCTTACACCTTGCAGCCCCACACCCATCTCCAACACAGACTATTTCCTGGAAAAAAAAAATCTCTGCATGATCTCTAAGTATTGCCCGTATGCTGGCACCTTCTTTTCCAAAGGCAAGAAAAACTCGTCTATCAAGTTTCTCTTTATTTGAGCAGAGGCAACTGTCTACAGCTTCAGAACTATGGCTCTGTCTCCAGCAGCTGAGCGCTTTGATCTCCACTCCACTTCCCTGAACTAAGAAGGCAGAAGCCAGCCACCACTTGGTCTCTGGTCTCCTGGCCTCAGGCCGCTGAAGCAGAACCAGCTGGGGCCCAGGTGCTGGTGGACACCTGGGAGAGTGGTCACAACCCCCTCTGGACTCCAGTGACTCTCATCTGTGCTCTCTCAAGGTCCTTGTCCCCAGGGAGTCTGTAGTAGGTGTGGCCAAGAGTTTTACAGGCTCTTTGACCATATAAAAGTTTCTTAACTTGGCTAAGCCTAGGTTCTTTTATCTATAAAACGAGATAATAACAACAAAATAACAATAGTGTCTACTTCATAGGATCATTATGAGAAATAAATAAGGCAATATATTTAAAGTGCTTGGCACACAGTAAGAGCTAAATAAGTGATAGCTATTATTATTCCTGCTTGGTATGGTTTGTTCATGTGCTTTTGTTGTTTAAAAAAAAAACAACAGACAAACACAGAAATCTGAAATAAATGGAAAAATCTCACTTATCATTATTAATTCATTCAAAAAAGACTGAATCAGACTCCACACCGGGTCCCAGATGGGACAGAGAATGTTTGCAGAATACGAGAGCTGGTATTCTAAGTTCTCTGGGTCTTCACTGAAGTTGATCAGCGGAATGAATCACATATACTCTGTTTGCCCACCTCGTTTTCAGCTTCTGCAACGCAGCTGAACGTAACCCCCTTCAGGACACTTTCCCTGACGGGACACACGCCAGGCTGGATCCCTAGGGAGATGAATTCCCAGATTAGCATGTGGGGAATTGATAAGAGAGTGCTGCGGAAGGGAGGAGACAAAGCGAACTGGGCAGAAAGAGGGGTTGAATGCAATGCAGTCCCAACAGAGGCCTCGACAACCCCGCAGACATGTCCCGCGGTGGAGTGACTGGGCCAAGCCTTTATGCTCCCAAATTGGATGACTCACTGGAGGCAGACAGCCTCTAGAAGGTGTGACTTTGGGTGAGACAGTTTTCTTCAGCCAAAACAATCCCCAGAGAAAGCTGTCAGCTGAGGGGTATCTTCTGGAAGCACTCCCTGCAGGGGGAATGATTCCTTCATTCCCTAACTGGAATTTGGGGGGTGCAACAGAACATTTACCACACACTCCAGCTAAAGAAGTGCTGCTCTACATCTGCTTGTCCGCTTGACTCCTGTGCCTGTCTCTGAATTGATATATTACATGGGAAAAGGGAAAAGGAATTTAATAGGCCCCTGATCATCCAGCCCCATCAAAATCTCTGTTATCCAAATTGGGAGGCTCTCCTCTCCTATTCCACAGCTCCGAGTTCTTCGTTACTAAGCATCCCTGGCATCAGGACTAAAAGTCCACAAATGTAGGGGGTTTTTCAATAAGCAAATTGAGTAAAAAAATGTAAACTAGGAATCATGGAATAATTGTGAGAGGGGACAGAGTACAGTTTATCTCCAGATTGGTCTGGACCTAGTTTAAGACCATTTTTGATGTTTCTGCTGCTTCTTTTGGAGAAGAAGGCAGGCAGAGATCAGTCTCACTGAGAGAAAGGGGAGTTGTTTCCTTGGGCTGTCCGGTAGACCCACTGCTGTGCTCAGTTTGGCGCGAGATGTGGCTGATGGTTCTGCAGTCTGCTGGCATGCTCCAACAAGACCAGACTCAAGACATATTGAACGTAAATGCCTATTTGAATGAGTTCTGAGATCACACAGTGGATCTGTAAACATGTCTTCAATCAAAAGCTGTTCTCAGGAAACTATAGCTGCCTTTCCACCCTAGAAAGAAAATATCCAAACATCCAACCCCCAACTGAGACTTAAAGTTGTATTTCAGGCTTATAACAGATTTTAGTCAAGGGTTTCTAAGTCCCCGGGATGTTTTTCAGATTTCTCTAAATCTGAAAACTTTTATGACACTAAACACTAAAACACTAAAACTTTTATGAATTATGAACAAATCCTAAACTCATTTTAGTGAGTTTGTTTATTGTGATGGTACAGGTGTAACAATTCTGAAACTACCGTACATGTATTATAGAATTGAGAAATTCGTGAGCATGCTGATATAGTTGGATCCAGGCTTTCGCTGTGAAAGAAGGGACATGCAAATACAAACTGGAGAAGGCAAGAAAGAATCCCAAGGGGGTGAAAATGGAGATATCAGTGTACACTCAAAAACACATGTATGTGTGTGAATATGCATAGTTTCTGTGCACAAATGTATGTATCTATATTTATGTACATGTGTACATTTCCTAGCCCTGTCTACTGGAAGGGTAAAGAAGAAAAAAACAATCCAGTAGCAATGAGCACACTTAGCATCCGGATCTTCGTCTCTAATACCGCTCCCCACTATGAGGAACCAGGCTTCTTAGAAATGGCTGATTCCAGGGTTGAAGTGAAATAGGGACAAAATGAACCTAGACTATTTTATTATGTCCGACAGTAAGAACAGAGAGAGAGAGAAAGATTGGGACATATCACAAGGACAAGGGAAGCTAAATTAAAGGGACTCCCACCAGCCAAATCAATTAAGTACAGTAATGAATTATAAATCATTGGAAAAGCCAGGAAATCACGGTTCCTCCCCAATAATGAATAAATAAACAAATGAAGGAGAAGAGAGAGCTCTTGCTTACAGTAAAGTGCCAAGGACCGGTTGGTAAATGTGGAGGGAGGGCTCTAGTTGCAAAATGCGCATTTTTGCAAACATCACAGTAAAGATAGAATTAGACAAGAACCATCAATGACAGCTAAATCTAGGGAGATATTTTGATTAAGAGCAGAATATTTTGAGCCATCTTTAAATGTTTCCCTACAGACTGCTTATTATTTGAAAGGAGGGAAAAAAGTAGATGTATAAAATGGAGAAATTGAAAAACACTTCAACTGGGTGATCAAAATTAACATCACCAAAAGGGCAAGATGGATGTCATGTTCCTTGAGATGTGACACCCTGAGAAGGACATGTCATCTATGCAGTGTGCTGGTCAGGAATGTACGACCTGAACATAATCACGAGGAAACATCAGGTAAATCTAAAGTGAAGATCATGCTACTAACACAAAGGGGAGAGGGATTGTATTCTTCAAAAATGTCAATTTCACAAAAGATAAAGAAAAGCTGTGGATTAAGATCAAAGACCAAAACCAGACAATAACAAGTGTTCGGGAGGATGTGCAGACATTGAGATCCTCACAGACTGCTGGTATAATGGAAAATGGCGCAGTCGCACCATTGTGCAAAACAGTCTGGCAGTTCCTCAAATTTTAAACATAGAGTTACCATGTGACACAGCGATTCCATTCCTACATATAGACCCACAAGAAATGGAAAAGTACGTCTCCACAAAAACTTGTACATGAATATTCATAGCAGCATTATTCACAATAGCCAGAATGTGGATAATAGGAGAATGTTCATCAACTGATGACTAGATAAACAAGACATGGTATATCCATACAGTGGGTATGGATTATTTGGCCATAGAAAAGAATGAAGTACTGATACCTGCTACAACAGGTCATGCTACCATGACCCTTGAAAACATGCTAAGTGAAAGAAGCCAGTCACCGATGACCAAAAGTTGTATGATTCCATTTATATGAAATGTCCAGAAGAGGAAATCTGTAGGAACAGAAAATAGATTAGTGCTTGTGTAGGACTAGGGGAGAAGAGTGATTGCTAATGGCCAAAGGGTCTATTTGGGAATGATAAAAATGCTTTAGACTGAGTGCAATGCTCACCACCCGAAGGATGGACATATCTTAAACTCGGACTTGGGGTGAGGGAGGGGAACGGCAACATACGTAACCTAAACATCTGTACCCCCATAATATGCTGAAATAAAAAAAATGCTTTAGACTTAGATTATGGTGATGTCTGAACAATTCTGTGAATATACTAAAAACCATTGAATTGTACATTTTAAATGGGTGAATTTTATGGTTTATAAAATATAGCTCAATAAAGATGGCATTGTATTGTATTGTATTTTGACAGGATCTGGCTGATTTTTTGATTTTTTGTAGAGATGTAATCTCACTAAGTTGCCCAGGCTGGTCTCAAACTCCTGGCCTCAAGTGATCTTTCCGCCTTGGCCTCCCAAAATGCTGGGAGTACAGGTATGAGCCACTACATCCAGCCAAAGAAAGTTTTAAAAGTCTGCCATTCTTTATTTTAAAATATTTGGGTAGCAACAATATTTAGCAGTACAATTTATCTCTATAAAGAGCAATTTTTAAGAATAAAGGAATAAAACACACACATACACACACACACACACACACACAGGAAGATGGATCAAGAAGCATGAGGGACATTTGTAACCTGGGCAGCAGCAGTTTTATCGGAGAAGTATAGTCCGAAAGCAGACTGCACTGGCTCAGAGGTCTGGGAAGGTCTGGGAAGTGAGGAAGCAGGTAGATGTATTTGTAGCGTGGGCAACTCTTTCAAGGAGCTTCTGCGTGGAGGGAGACAGAATGAGAGCTAGAGAGATATGTAGGGGCTGGAGGAGGTTTTTCTCATGTAGGAGAGCCGGAGTACTGCCTGCCGTTGGGAAGGATTCCGTGGGAAAGAGCCCACCAGAGATGCAGGACGTGGGAGAAGAATCCACGCAGCAAGGCCTAAGAGAAGTCGTAGGCCCCAGAATCCACATGATACTAAGACACACACTTCCTCTGTCTTATCAGAGAGATAGCAACAGGATAGAAGCCGGTATGGACAGATCTGTGATTTGGCTGTGGTGAGATGAGGAAGCTCCCGGCTGCTGGCTTCTCGCTGCAGGGGAGGGAGAGAGCACGGGAGGTCTGAGGGGATTTCATATCCTAGGTCTACCACGTGCTGTTAACAGCTACGTGACCTTGGCAGATGCAGGGAGCTTCTCTGAGCCTTTTTCCTGCTTTGTAAAGTAAATAATACCTTGGCATGTTCTTGTGAGGACAAACGAGTTAACATAGCTAAAACAGAGCAGAATGCCTATCACACGTCAGGGTCTCAACGAACGTTAGTTTATTTCTTAGTTTATTTCTATACCCTCGCTCACTCTACTACCACCCCCAAGGACATGCAAAAATAAGAGTTCCTTAAAGGCAATAACCTTATTTTGTTAATTGTCATGCTCCCACTACATATAACAATGCCTGGCACATAGTAGATGCTCAATAAATATCTGTTTTCTAAATTCAGATCCAATTCTTCTTCTCTGAGTAGCCATAAGTATCCAGCCTTGTGCTGGGGGTTTTCACTGGTGTCACCTCATGAATGCCTCATAGCTGCACTGGAGGGGGTGGTGTCATCTCAGCTTGGCAGGGGAAGGAACTGAAGCAGAGGGAGGTTAAGTCACCCAGCCTCGACAGAACTCACTGGGATGATGAAATTAAAGTGTGAACTGTCCTGGCGTCACCGCATGAATGGCTTCCTCCTCTGTAAGTTCATAGCCCTATAAAAACCTGTAAAACACAGGCCAGGACCAGGCAGCACTAACACTGTCTCCAAAGATACTGTCTTGCTTGGACTCTCGAAGAGAGCTTTCCTGTTCTCGCTGTGGGAACTGGGAGTTTTCTCAAACAAAAAGCACAAAGTGCCCAGGTTGAGTCCGCTTTAATTCCTGAAAAGTTTGACTTATAATTCAAAGGCAATTGGATTTTTTACTTTGTGTGTTAGATTTTAAAAAGTAGAAACTCTCACCTCCCAAGGAGTGAAAAAGTCTTGAATGACAATCCAGTAGCAATGAGCACACTTAGCATCCGGATCTTCGTCTCTAATACCGCTCCCCACTATGAGGAACCAGGCTTCCCTGCACGGAAACCTACACACAGGCCTTCTTTTGTTTTTAAGGCTTCCCCTTACACCTTGCAGCCCCACACCCATCTCCAACACAGACTATTTCCTGGAAAAAAAAATCTCTGCATGATCTCTAAGTATTGCCCGTATGCTGGCACCTTCTTTTCCAAAGGCAAGAAAAACTCGTCTATCAAGTTTCTCTTTATTTGAGCAGAGGCAACTGTCTACAGCTTCAGAACTATGGCTCTGTCTCCAGCAGCTGAGCGCTTTGATCTCCACTCCACTTCCCTGAACTAAGAAGGCAGAAGCCAGCCACCACTTGGTCTCTGGTCTCCTGGCCTCAGGCCGCTGAAGCAGAACCAGCTGGGGCCCAGGTGCTGGTGGACACCTGGGAGAGTGGTCACAACCCCCTCTGGACTCCAGTGACTCTCATCTGTGCTCTCTCAAGGTCCTTGTCCCCAGGGAGTCTGTAGTAGGTGTGGCCAAGAGTTTTACAGGCTCTTTGACCATATAAAAGTTTCTTAACTTGGCTAAGCCTAGGTTCTTTTATCTATAAAACGAGATAATAACAACAAAATAACAATAGTGTCTACTTCATAGGATCATTATGAGAAATAAATAAGGCAATATATTTAAAGTGCTTGGCACACAGTAAGAGCTAAATAAGTGATAGCTATTATTATTCCTGCTTGGTATGGTTTGTTCATGTGCTTTTGTTGTTTAAAAAAAAAACAACAGACAAACACAGAAATCTGAAATAAATGGAAAAATCTCACTTATCATTATTAATTCATTCAAAAAAGACTGAATCAGACTC